>NC_132783.1:119068234-119369953 GCF_048418805.1 Vulpes vulpes
TTCTCTGCAATTCAGTTTTCTCATCTGTCTGATAGGAACTTTTGTCACTTGCCTACCACGTTCACAACTCCTAACGTATCAGCATTCTACCCATACTATTATTTATTTAGTATTTACCTTTATTCATTTTTTTTACTATTTACCTTTAAATCCATTTTAATATTTACTATTTACCTTTAAATACATTTTTTTAAATGCTGCATTTTTTTTTCAGTAGACAGGATAGGGAAAGCAAGGCTTTAATTTTTATTTATTTATTTTTTAAGGCAGGAAAGGGCAAGGTGAGGGGGGGAGAGAGAATCTCAAGCAGGCTCCACACCCAGTGTGAAGCCCAATGTGGGGCTCCATCTCACTACCCCAAGATTGGACCTGAACTGAAATCAAGAGTCAGACACTTATTCGACCAAGCCACCCAGGTGCCCCTAATACATTTTTAATCTAAATAAGTGTATTTGTAAAAACAAACAAACATATCATAACCTTGAATGCAAAATCATATAGAGTAGATTACTTTAAATATAAATGCAATGAAAACAAATTATTATTTGTATATATTATTATTACTAAAATTTAACTTGATCCCATTGCTTGTCAAAGGCTCTGATTCTAAGGCCTGCTCTCCATTTGTTAGGTATTAGAAACTTGCTAATGCCAGAGTGGGGGGCAACTAAGTCTTTTCTTTAAAATAAGCACAATGAAAAAAAAAATAAGCAGAGTGAGTGGAAGAAGTATCAGATACCCTTATTGTGATTCAAATTATTTAATGCTGTGCCCTTTGTTTGACATATCACCTGTGGAACACATCCTGCATTTGGGAAATACTGGATCTTCCAGAGTCCATATTCTATTCTGGTTGATAGTGAATGTAAAAACAAATGAAGAAATTGACCTAGGGCATTGCCTTTTGAGTGATTGAACTTACTCGTAACTTAATACAAGTCTACATGCTCACTGTTTATAGACAATTCCATTAATTTTTGTCAGCGAATTACAGCCAAGCATTCTATGTTTTCATCACATAAAGAACACCTACAAAAATTGCTTTGTGTATCTCTTTACATTTTTAAATTCTCATATTTATGATTCATCATTACATCTTATTTCATCATCAGCGTCACAAAAACCAATAACCATTCCCTCATTCACTCTGCTAAAATACACTGTTTGTGTGCATTTCAGTGCTTCTACTCTGATCCCTTGTGGAGCATCATTGAGTGCTTCATCTTGTAGCTCTGGCTCTTCCCACTCACCTGTACTTCCTCTTTGCAGCCCTGTTAAGTCTCTGGCCTAAAGTGCTGCCTCGGGTGTGAGTGTAATAACTGGATATACACTTGCTAGAAGAATCTTATACTCCTATGAGCACAGGAGTTACTAGAGAGCATTTTTTAAAAATGCAAGTGTCGAGGCACCTGGGTGGCTCAGTTGGTTGAACGTCTATCTGCCTTTGGTTCAGGTCATGATCCCAGGTCCTGGGATTCAGCCCCGCATTGAGGGTCTCTGTTCATCAGGGAGCCTGCTTGTCCCTCTCCCTCTACCCCTTCCCCCCACTCATGCTATTGCTCTCTGTCAAATACATAAATAAAATATCTTTTTAAAAATGCAGATGTATGCTGCCCCACCTGACCCCTGCCCTCTTACCCCTACTGACAGAGAGGTCAGATGTGGATCCTGGGAATCTGAATTTATTGTTAAGTTCCCAAGATAATTCTGGCACACATAACCTCTAGACCACTTTGTGAATGATAACTTAGCTAGTGGTTTTTCTCCTTTTGCCCTGTTCCTCCTCTTTCCCTCTTCCTTCTCCTCACCCTTCTTCTTCTGGAACATAGGTAATTATAAGTCTATTTCATGAAGTGTTAATATTACACTTCACCACAAAACTCTTCCCTGGGACTTCTACATTCCCCAGTGGACAGCATTCCTGGTTTGGGAGGCAGAGTGCCTGATTCATCGCACTGGCCCCACCATCCGCATCAATCAATCTATGCCCCTACATTGACCTTCTTTCTCTTCTGAAATTGAAATAATATTCTGTGCCCTCCTTCCTTATGGAGGAATCTTAATCCTTAAGATCTAATCTTTAAGATTAAACATGGAAAAAGATACAAAAATACTTTGTAAATTGTAGAAGATTCTACTAAAACAGTTAAAACAAGAAACTGTACTTGAAAAAGTCATGTGTTGAAATGTCGGAGGTTCTTTCTCAATGATGTTTTGCATCAGGGATTTTGAGCGGCTCTGCCAATGTTTCTGCTCAAGCATATGTTTGAGGAGAGACAGTTGTGGTCTCACTGCATTTTAAGTGGTGGCATCTCAGCTACCCTATCCTATCCTACCCAGATCCCTTTAACAGCTTTGCAATGTAATTTCACAGATTCAGAAATTGAGGTCTTTCAGATTCTTTAATACGAATCCAAAAACTACCCTCTCTGTGTTTGCAGCAAAACCTCTTCCCTCCCTACAGAATATAAAGTATCAGATACTAACAATAGAATATTAAAAGCCAAATTCAAGCAATTACCCACAGCTTTGGAGAACAGTCCCACACACAGCTGGTGCCCAATCAGAAGGTCTGTATCTGTCACCCACCATCTCTGCTACTCCTAGAATCAGAATGTCAGGGCTGCAGAGGATCTTCTAGATAATCCTCCTCCTCCCCATTTAGCAAGTGGGGAAAGTGAGGCACACAGAAGACAGTGAGTCATCAGAGGTTCCTGTGGATGAAAGCCAACATGGTGTTCTTTGCCGGGTCCCTGTGTTCTGGTTGCTATACCCTGCATGTTCACGTAGCCTGAATAGGAGTGGCGCAGACCTCCAACGGTGATTCTGTGGTCACCTCTATCTTTATTTGACACTCTGGCAGCATTGTATGAGAGAGCCAATGTAGCCTTTGGAAACACTCCTCAAAGAGCCTCCTTCACTCTCCCCACCTGCTCTGGAGCCTTCGCGTACCCCACTCGGTGGCTCTCACCAGCCCTCACCATCCTGCCTTGTTGCCCATCTTCTGTCCTCATTCTTTACTGTGTTTATTCACCCAACCTCTCTCTTTGACTATGTCCTCCGGACTTTTCTCCTGCCTCTTTGCGGGGCTTTTTTCCTTTCCATCTTCATCTCCCCAGTTTCGCATCACAGAAAATATATGTGCCACTTGGCAAAGATTCTCTTTTAGTGAGTTTGGGAGGGAGGAGGGGTTCGCACCTTCATGAATATCCCAGTCACAATGTGCTTCAGTAAAAGGAGGAGCCACATCACCCTACAGGCTTCCCACAGGTGGAATAGACGTGAACCTCGGCACATACCTCTTTTACCTTGGAATGTGTCGCAGTGGGACAAGGAAATGCTAGAGACCTAGCACCACCTGAACACAGGGCTTAGCTGTGGCAGTTCTCAAGACAATGAGTGACGATATGTCAGGACAGTTAAAAGCACAGACTTTGGTATCAAAATTGACCTAAATGTAAGATCTGATCCTACTATTTTTCAGCTGACTAAATCTGGGTAAATTATTTAACCTTTCTGAAATTCAGTTTCCTTGTCTGTTAAATGGATGTAAAAGTCACAGTTAAGGCATATAACATAGCTTCATGTGTGGCCTGTTTTTATTATTGATAATAATGGTAATAATAAGTATAATAATGAAGGGAATTTGGCCAATGGGAAATTAGAACCCCTTCCTTCCTATTCATTATTTTTTTCTTTTAATAGATATTTTCAATGATTGAGACATAAAAAATGGAGGGACGTATGTAAAGACTTGAGGCTGCGTCTTGAGTTATCTAGAGAGCTTATACTTGAAAATAGCATGGAAGAAGGGATCTATAGCCAAAGATGAATCAAAAGCTATGTTCAGAGCAAGTAGCAAACTCAGAAATAGTTAGATCTCGATATTTAGGTAAGAAATCTTGCATATTCTATTGCAATAAGAATAGTCTTCCAACCGGAAAGATGAGACTATTATAAGGAGAAGGTTGCTGTCCAAGATTCATGAAAAGCATTTAACTGTCTCTGAGCCAAGGTGTATTACCTCTCAGAGGATTAAAGGAACTGGTTGATAAGATCTCTGGCACTCTTTCGAGGGCGGGGGAAGTGAGGGCAGGCTGGAGACCAGTAAATATTACCCCAGTTCTTAAAAAAGACTAAAGCTCGATTCCAGAAACTGTAGACTCATAGCTTGAAATAGGCCTTACCAAAATTCTAAGACAGCTATTACACAAATGATTTGTGAGCAAGAGTCAATATTGTTTCATTAAAAAACAATTCATGCCAACTAATTTCATTATCAGGATAGATTTATTGCATGGCAGAAACATTTCAGCAAAGCACTGGATAAAGCCTTCCACGGGTGGGTTTATTCTCAGGCACACTGAATGGTAGCTGTTTGCTGGGAAGGCAGTCTGCTTTAGCTCTGTCCTAATCTCTGTTGATTAGGTTTTGTTGTGGTTGTTATTGTTTGTTTTGCTTGTTTTTATCTTGACTGAAGATTGAGAACCTAGCAGGCAGATGACACTAAGTCGAAAGATCTAGGTAGCAATAAATTATCTGATCTGTGTGCTTATGAAACCCTTGAAGTCTAGTTTGAATGGGTGCTAAGTAATCCTATCTGGGATGTAGCAGTTGTTACGATTTAGAATGATCTCAATTAACTAAAATGATACCAAACCTATAAAATGAAATTTCTGTGAGACTAATGTAATGGCTTGTATTTTGGCATAAGTAAATAAAATAAAATAGGCTGCACCAATGTAATAAAGAGCCACAGGAATTGACAGCTGTTTGTGTCAAAGATACAAATTGGCAACAAACAAACTCCTGTAAGCCAATATTGCCATTGTCAGGAATGAATTTAGTGTTGACCATATTCATAGAAGTAAACCAAATTGATGATGAAATGTGCATGATACATACAAGTCAGGCTCATCGGGTAGATTTGTGCTCTTTCCAGGCTCTGTGTTACAAGAGATAATCACAATAAGATTGTTTTCAGAGGACAGTGATCATTATGGGCAATAATCCGGAAACCATAATATATAATGAACTAGTAAAGAAAATGGGAACGTGTAGCCTGGAGAAGAGAAAACTTGGAAGTTATAATTAGCAGAGAGAAGAATTTTGAGTGGGCCCAGAGGGCACAGTTGTTTCACTGGGTTGAAATGATAGGAAGGCGGATTTGGGCTGAACGTTAATAAGTTCTTTTTCTAACTGAAGTTGCTCAAAAATAATAAAGGCCTGGCGGGTCACTGGAGACTCCCAAGTAGGGTCTAAAGGACCACCCAGCTGCATGGCACGAGGGGCTCGTGTGCACTGGGTGGGCCCTTTGCAGAGATCTTCGAGGCCATCCATTCCAATGCTAAGGTGCTATGATCTCCCCTCTCCAGGGATGCGGTGGAGTGTGGTGGCCAATGGGAGAGTCACTGCCACCCTCCAGCAACTTCTTCCTTGGTGGCTGCTCACCCCAGTGACCCTTAGGCCCTGGGGCAGTGACTCCGAAGACAGCCATCCCTCCGAAAGAGGGCAGGTTGTAAGCTGCCGCTTGAGTGGGACTGCTCCTGCCCTTCTCTCCATCCCGCCTGGCACCTGGCAGCCTGTGCCCCCCACCCCCGGGGAGTGTCTCCGGGGCTCCGGCAGGTGGCGCTGGAGGGCATCAGGGGACAGGCCACCTCTGGTTCCCTGGGGTTCCTCCTCCTGCACTCCCTTCCCCTGTGCAGGGATAGTTTTCCAACCACCCCCCCCCCACCCCTGCACTCCCCGTTCCTGGCATCTCGCCCTTGTCTCACACTCTCCGTTGTCCCCAATACGTCCCCTTACTGTTCCTGGTCTCTGGTCTGTCTGTGTCATGTTCCAAACACGATCGCTCGCTGTGTCCTATCTCAGTCCTAGATGTCTCCAAACACGCCTCCTTCGCTGTGTCTGCTCACAGACGTTGTCAAATACATCCTCGGGGCGCCTGTCGTGGTCAGAGCCATGTTCCAGAAGCTCGCATTTCTTGCTTGTTCATGGCTGTCACAGTCCTGTCCAGACCGCTCACTGTCTCGTCTCTGTCCTGTTCTGGGCCAGACGTTAACGCGCTTGCTCCCCGGGGTCTGGGTCCAAACCTGTGTCCTCCCGGGCAGCCCCCGTGTCAGGTGCACACCTCCACTCGCTCTTCCTTAAAGGCCGGTGTCAGCCCTCTTCAGGACGTGCCCCATTTCTTTACCTTGGAAGACACGGGAGCAGAGATCCAGCAGAGGGGGACAGTCTCCGCGGCACCCCCGGAGCGCGGTCCAGACAGCTGCTCCGTGCCTGTGCCCGGGCCCTGCTGCTCTGAGATGCTGGCTTCCCTCTTGGACTAGAACCTGGCGTCTTCCTCTCAAGAGCCTTGGGCAGGGCCAACAGTATCGTCGTGCTTATTAAAGACTCTGCAGTCTTGCCCTGGAGCTTGCGGAGCAGCCCGTGGTAGCAGCTTAAAAGCCTTGAGTCTGACCTTGTTGCTTCCAAAGGAGAGAAGTGCTGGCAGCTCCCGCAGTGGAGACATGACCCACCTGCAGCCCACCTGCAGCCCGCAGGTGGAGGAGGGCGGAGCTGAGCAGTGCTGGGGCGCTTGACTTGAAGTCAGGGACCCCAACTGCAGCCCTGGCTCTGCCCCTAACATGCCGTGAGATGTTGGCCCATGCCCTTCCGTTCCTGGACCTCACTTTCTACGTCCATGAACTGACGTTTAGACTCAGGGATCTCCAAGATCCCTCTCCATTTCTGGGACCACAGGATGCTGCTACATCCCTCAGCTACCTCGAAAAGCCGTGGCTTGCCTGCCTTTTGACTTTGTTTCCAAGGAACTACCCTCCTCACTTGGGCCTTCTGGACTCTTGATCTTGCCAACGTGGCCCTCCAGATGAACCCGGATGTCTTTTCTTCAAAGCTGAGTCTTTGGCTCTTACCAACTGCCCCAGAGTAAAGGTTGCAGGGAAGTAAACACTGCCGTGTCCCAGAGCCATGGGAGGTGTTAACAGTGATCTTGGCTGTGATTTGATAGCATCTCAGGACTTTATCATTCTCAGTATTCCTGCTGCTTAAGAGATGTCAGTTATCATTTCCACTGACATTGACTTTAGTTCTGGAAGTGAACCGGACAGGAAAGAGACTGGAATAAAGAAGAAAAGATTGCCCCCAAACCATCTAAATGCCAAAAAAAAATCTCTGCCCTTTGAAGGCTTAATCTCTTATTGGGGAGAAAGTCATGCCTTAGGGAAGGGAAAAAACCTCTAAAGAGAAATGTTACTTAGTACTCCTGAATGCTGTTGAGAAATATTGCACCACACAGAATGTTCCGTGTCTAGGCTGGAACTCTCGGTGATCAGTGGAGATCACGTTGAACTGGGGATTTAGTCTCATCCAGGATGAAGACAGTTTATGTAAGTCCTAACTGGCACCTTGACTCTGACTGGGCCAATCTCCTTTGCTTTTTCAAGTCCCTGCTCTCTGCCCACCACATTCCTGCTTAGGGGGCGACCACCATCTTGAGGATGGTCCTTAATACAAAGGGGGGAGCAGCAAGGTTCTGGGTCCCAAGGCCCTGAACCTGGCGATGACACCCAAACTCTCTGCTCTGCGTTACATGCTGCCCATTGCCTCTGTGAGCACAAGGGCACGATGGATGTGATAGAGAAGCACCGTGGGCAGTGATTCATTGCTGACTGACTGTGTGACCCTCAACCTCTCTGGCCTCTGAAAGAATCCCTCTTGCCAACTTCGCAAAGTTGTTGTGGAGATAAAGAAGATAATTTTTGTGAAAACATTCTGTAAATCATAAAATGCCATTTTCTATGCTTATATTACTTTGGATACTCAGGCTCCCAACGACTGGGAATTTCTTCATCAAGAGCTGAATCAATTTAGAGAATAAGCTTCCCGGGTTGAAAAATGATACCAAGGGAGCATCTTTCGGGGATTCTTTCTTCCAAATCCATCCCTCCTCATTTGGTTACTGCACACACCCATGCTGCAAATTTATGTATCAGAAACATTCTCATTTGAAGGGATATTGTTGTTCTTAAAGGAATCAGTAGAAGAAGATGGTGACCACAGGCTAATTTGGGTAAGAATGAGCCTCACTTTCATGTAACTTCAAAGTCACGTGACATAAATTCAAATGCCTTTTTGCCATGAAAACATTTATTTGGAGAAAAAGACCTAGGTCATCGAAATTATCTCCACTCTGTAAATGTCGTATACATATGTAAATATGTATATATATATATATAAATTCTGTGAAAATAAAAAATTCAAACATGGACTAATTATGAATGAGCAGCTGACAAGACTGTTACATAAAGAATCTACTGAGCTACTGAAACAGATACTTTTAAGATTTTTGTCTAATCTGGTAGGCAGTGTACATTTTTGTTAATTATGGTGTAATGCTATTTAGCCACCACCTAAATTTTGTTTACATTTTCAAAAAAGTAGAATCAGAGTGGGACCACTCAATACAGTTTATAATGCACTGAGTGGCCTGTGTAATCAATATGCAATGTACATGTGTGCCTGGTATATAGAACATGGAATTTAATTATATAATTTCAAAGGATTGCAAATTTTTTTTTATTTTTTTTTTGGATTGCAAATTTTAATGATGGTTGTATCTTTGGTTTTATGAAATTATTAGCTATACCTTTGATTTATTTGAAGCTAAAGCTTTGAAGGTACTGAGATCCCTCATTCTAATTTGCCTCTGTGGAAAGCACTCTTGGCTTTATGATGATCTGCTTTTTGATGCAGTTCCCAGAAATGCATTCTGGGAAAAACAGGAACCTACATAGACTTGTTTTTGTAATATAAAAATTCTAATTATTGATAAATATTGATAAATCACACATGTTTATATTTATGCATTCTGTACATGTTTATATAAATTATATATCAAGGAAATCTTAAGTCTCAAAAGGAATAACTGAATTTTGAATCCACAATAAAATGCCAAAGTCAATCCCATGCCTCAGTTTTGTGGAGCTTCTTTGTAACTTTGGTAGCCCAGCCCATCTCTTAGAAGCTTTGGTGTTTGAAGCTGGAGAATTTTCTGTTTCCAAGCATCAGATTCCCCTAAAGGTAAAGCCAGAAGCCCAAGACTCTTAGATAATGTGCTTCTACCTGTCTGCCTGTCTGCCACCTTTGTTAGGGCCTCATGCACTAGGACAGATCCCTCTGCCTTGGTCAACCCTAGAGCAGAGGACGGGGAAGGATCCAGCCCAGCCACTCTCAGGTCACACACTGCAGGAGCCATTCAAGGCAACGTGACAGCTGTATAGCTAGAGATCTTGGATTGAGATTATTAAGCATGGGCTTCCTGGCTGAAATGTTTTTTGGTGTCATGAATCATCCAAGAGTCTGGAGTCCAGCTCCTTTACCCTGGAGCCCCTGGGATGTTAGGCCTAGAATAGGTGTTTATGAAATACAGGCTCAATCTCTTCTGATATGGGGCAATGGAAAAATGCCATCAGTATTCAGGACAGGTACTCATCACAACTGTTCTGTTGAATCCTTGGAGCCTCCATCATCTCACATATAAAATACAGGAGGTGGACAAGAATTAGGTTTTCAAATCAAAATCCTTTCTTCGTACACAAATTTACTGGGAGCCCCATTGCACATAGGTCAACGTAAGCTAGGGAACAGATAGATTTGGATCCCCCATCTCTGCTCATTACTATTATAATATAATCATTATTACATAATGATTATAGCATATAAAAGTATAATGTAATATATTATGCATTCTAATATAATAATTATATCCCTAGAAGGAGCCTTCTTTGTGACCTAAAACCCCTCAGCAGCTGGGCTGGGCTTTTTCTTTTTTTTTTTCTTTTTTAAAGATTTTATTTGTTTATTTGAGAGAAAGCTCACATGTGAGCACAAGGTTGGGGAGGGGTAGCGGGAAAGGGAGAAGCAGATGCCCTGCAGAGCAGAGAGCTGGGTACAGGGCTCCATCCCAGGACCCTAAGATCACAACCTGAACTGAAGTCAGATGCTTAACCAACTGAGCCACCCAGGTGCCCCTGGGCCAGGCTTCTTCTTCTAAAATCTAAGACATTGCTTGGTTTTACCCCGTCCTTACTTTTTATAAAGCATTCATAAGACTCTTGTGAATTGTTTCTCCGGATGATTTGCCTCAGAATCACGCCTGTCTACTTTTTTTTTTCTTTTTTTTAATTTTCTTTATTTATTCATGAGAGATACAAAGAGGCAGAGACACAGGCAGAGGGAGAAGCAGGCTCCCTGCAGGGAACTCGATGTGGGACTCGATCCCAGGACCCTGGGATCATGCCCTGAGCTGAAGGCAGACGCTCAACTACTGAGCCACCCAGGTGCCCCAAGTCCACTTATTTTCAAAACCTGTTCCCCTGTACAGAAAATGCCCCATTGCCAGAAACTTCTATCCCAAAAGGAAAATCTGAAACGCCGCCCTCTGTGAAGCATTCACTGTGTTCAGGCAAAGAATGAACCTCAGAAACCCAGCTGACTTAGCCTTGGACTCCTGTCCCCTTCCTTGCTTTCCTTCCAGATTGTCTTTCTTCTCTTTGGAACCAGCCATTCTTTGGACCCATGCAAGGAAGAGGAACTGACTTATTAAGTTCTCACTGTGTTTGACGTGGTTTCTATGTATCCTGCAGGTTAATTCTGCCAACAGTCTTTAGAGAAACAGAAAATTCTTAAAAACCTACTATGTGCCACGGGTCCGTTGCCAGAAGCCCAATAATAAATGACACTGACAATGTGTCTGCTCTTTCATTGGGATGAGCAAGGGGACCTCAGTACATGAGGTCAAGACATTAGACAAGTTTAGATACTCACCAGTGCCATAAAGAACTTAAAAAACAGATATGGGGCAGGGGTGTGTACGTTTTCTAGAGGAGTCAGGGGAAGCCTCACGGAGGTCAGCCCTGGGATGTGGGACGAGAATGCCAGAGAGGAGTCAGTCATGTGTCGATTTGGGGGAATATGATGTCAGGCGAAGGGAAGTGCACATGCGAAGCGTCAGACAGAAATGAGCTTGATGCGTGTGGCTGGTGCTCAGTGAATGTGGGGAACCTGGTAGGAGGTGGGGGCAGAGGAGAAGGCCAAAGCTGAGAGTAATTCAGCATTTTAGATACCATTTGTCAGTTATTTACTCTGTACCGGCGTGGTGGGAAGCATTTTATAGGAGACCCTGCAGGGTATCATTTTCCCACTGCACAGATGAGGAAACGGAGCTGAGAAGTTGACCCGAAATTTTCCAAAGGACACAGAGATTACCGGGAGATGGAGCTAGGACCCAGACCTTGCCAAGCCTAGCTTTGCTCCCCCAAATCCCTTGCTGAGGGAGCCTGACTCACCCAAGGCCTGGTCTCTTGAGCAGCAAGAACCATCCTGAAAACAGATGAATCCTCTTGTACATCTTTTCCCTTTGCCTCCCTTCTCTCTCCAAGGAGTGTTTGCTGTCCAAACAAACAAAGGTACATTTATACAGTGGTTCTTCACTGATTTTAAATAAGCTAATTCCAAATACCATCTAATTGGAAGGAAAACCAATTCTTGGCCAGCCAGAAAGTGGTTTCTTAAGAAAACTATTCATTGTATCAGAAATAAGAGGAAATTCGATCTGGTTATATAATCAGATTTTTCTTCTCATGCATTTCCTTATCTCCATCCTTCCTGACATCATCCTTCTACAATATCCTTCTACAACTGATGTTATCTTCATCTGGACCGGGCGTTCGGCTCCGAAACACAATCTGGAGCATGCTGTTTCCCTGATTAGAACCCTGCAAGGATGCTCCCTCGCCTACCAGATTCTGGGCCCTGCATCGTTTTCCTCAACCTGCTGTTTAGTTTTACCTCCAGTTATCCCTCTGTATTCCTGTGAAGCAGGCAGTATGTTCTGGGTTCCCCTTACTTTCGCTTGCATCTCACTTTCAGGCATCGGTCCTGATGCTCTTTCCTCTGGGCACACGTCCCCCAAACTCGTTTACGTGGTCCCTCACAGAGGGCACCTTCAACTTGAAGTCTTTTCCAGCCCCCAGAACAGCATGAGGTTTTTGACCTATTCCAACCCCCAGGGCACTTTATTTGTTTCTTCTTCCATGCTTTTGCTGTCTGGTTCATTAATTATGTGCATTCTGAGCTTCGCTACCAGATTTTGAGTTCCTTAAGGACAGTGGCCAATTCTTATGGGTCATTTTGTTGTTGTTGTTCTTGTGCCCAACACAGGTTTTTATGCCCCGGAGCTGCCCAATAAATTCATGAATTTGCTCATTTGGAAGAATTTGGAGCTTTCCATTGTTTGCAGAGGCCGCACTGCGCCATCCAAATCTTGCTGCTGCTATGTCATGTAATGCTCCACCCACTGCAAGAGCTGCAGCCCTCTGATAAGGGGAAAATGTTTGTGACAGTTTTGAATAAAATCAAGATGTTTATCATATTTCTTGCAAGGAGTAAAAGGATTAGGGTTTAAAAATACCATTATTTCCCTCATTTATGGCAGGGTTTTCTTTTTCTTTATTGGTTTATGTCTGTCTATTGAAAAAGAAGTTAAGCTTAAAGTTTTGTATTTATAGAATGCAGTGGGGAATCAGCTGAAGTCGCTTGAGCTGTTTGACGTCCTAGAGAACACTGGGCACCATTTCACCAGTAGTGACATTTGTTGAGACAGCACAGAGTGAATGATGTGTGGACTGGACTGTGGATGTGCAGTGGGCACAGTGAGCTTGCTCAGGCTAGGGTGTGGTATGGCATGCTCAAATGATGGCAGATAATGTGTCCTCTTTCTTCAGTCTCATAACTAACTTGCTATATGGCTGGCTCAGCACGTGTTCCTGCCCGTTTCTGGCTTAAATTTTCCCATCTATAAATTGAGAGGTGTTGCTGTTCTGTCATTAGGTAGACATGGGTTTAGATTCAGGCTCTACCAGTTGCTGACTGTGTATGACTTTGGGAAAGTTCCTGATTATCTGAACCTCTCTTTCTTCCTCTCACAGAGATAATGATGGTACATCCCCCAGAGTGTTGTCATGAGCCTCGGGTGGGTACAAGCTCATAAATAGTAGAGGATATGCATGCAGGAAGTGCTCACTGAGGTGGAGGTGTTACTAGTATTACTCTGGATCCCACGAAATTTGAAATCCCAAAGCCACATGGAGAGTCCTCTGGAAAGGGTGTTGAGAAACCAGGGGCAGGGCAGTGGTGTGAGTGGTGGGCACTGGTTTTATCTATGTTAGTCATGTGACCCGGAAAGGGGCAGGCTGTGACCACTATGCAGGAGAAGATATGGATTATGCAGGAGTTGGTTGCAGAGTTGGAGAACATACAATGTGATGATCAGGGACAGGAAGCTGAGTTGCCTTATTACTGAACACCTGAATGTCTCTTTATCTGCTCCAGTTCATGAGTTTCCTAAGCAAAAGTCACACTTTACCTGAAAAGACGTAAAGGGACTCAACTTTGTTGAGCCTCTAAGATAGGGCTATATTTCTTTGGCTCTTTACATTTCTTATTTAACCTTCAAAACATATTGGCTGGGTTGAATCTTCCCAACTTGCCAGCTTGTTTAGGCAAATTAATTAACCTCTTGAAGCTTGAGTTTCTTCATGAGTAAAACAGAGGTGTTGATATTGCCTAATTTATGAGGTTGTATAATTTAAATCAAACTGTGCTAGCAATTAGAAAACCCCCAAGCAGATAATTGGTAGTTTTTACAATTATGTTCATGGTTATTTTATATGATGACCCCTATTTTATGGATAAGTAAGATGAGCCTCAAGAACACTGAGTTCCTGAACCGAGGAACATAGAAATAATAATGAGCCGAGCCAGGACACAACCGAGATTTGCCTCTCTTAAGGATTGGTTCTCTGTTTTCCTGCCTGTGTAGAAAGTAAGAGACGGAAGCAAGGCCATCAAATTTGAAGAGACATTCCCTTCAAAATTAGAAGATGTTTTATAACATGTGTGAGTAACCTGTAGCCTGGATGGATAGTTGTCTAAATCAGTCTGGAGTCTTGGATGAAAGGTCAGACATTATCTGTGTTTTTAAAAAACTTGGTTGAGACCAGATAATTTAATTTCAATTGAGTCCTTTTCAGTATTGAATGACATTAGAGGGTTACATCATTTCATTCCAGCCTTGGTCCCTTGAATTAGCATGGTAATTATTAGTATATGGTCTTCTCCACAGGGTCCAAATGGGGGTCCATATGCCAGCACTTAATGATGAAGTTCTTGCCCAGAGTACAGACTGCCCCCCTCTTCACCTCACATTCTTCCTCTAAAGCCTATAGCAATGTCTCTTTATCATCCTCAGGAACTTGCCATGGAGGAGCCTGTGAGTCATCCATTACTAAGGCTCTGTGAAAGAGAAGTTGAGCCAGGGCTTTATCATTTCAAGTGAAAAGCCCCTGGCTGGATGAGCCAAGGCAGCATTTCTGGTGGGACCTCTTGTCCCAGCCAGGCACAGAGTGGGCAGTTGGTCAAGGGGATGTGAGTCAATGGAAGGAACTAGGAAAGAGTAGCCTTATCGGGGTCACCCTTATTACTGCATCTCCTCTTCTCAACACAGAGCCTTCCGGAAACATTGAGCTTATAAAAGTAAAAGGCCAAAGTCATTCCAAAATTCTGTCTCATCTAATAGTAACCCTCTCAGTGGAGGGCAGTCTCTATTTATTTTCTAATTTCCTGGCATTTATTTGCTATTCAAACCTTCCTATTGCGGCTGAGGTTTTCACTTGTGGTGGAAAGGCTGTGTGATGGAAAAAAAACATGGATTCTGATTCCACCTCAAATCGGGCCACCAGCTGAATGGCTTCTGGCAAGCCACTTACCCCTCTGAGCCTCAGATTTCTTGTGAAACTAGTGCCCTATCCCATTTCACAGATAGCAAATATTTTTATTCATTTGTCAAGGGTTTTTGTGCTTCCAGAGGAGAGAGAAATCAATTTTGTCCACTGGCCTTTGATGGCTTCCATGTTAACAGGTGGGAAAAGCTATGGCCCCCAAAACTTAGAAAGCCAGGTATCTCAGCATAAAACTACCACCAACAACAAACAGTACAAAGTAAAAACACCCTCTAATTGACAAAGACCTACCAGTGCATATAGACAATGTACTTGAGATAGTTACTCAAGAGATATAAAATGAAATAAATAAATAAATAAATAAATAAATAAATAAATAAATAAAATGAAACAACCTTATTAATCATTCTAGGAATGTAAGAAGTAATTACTATAAATTTCGTTACTATCCTGAACTTCTTTCAGATAGACTTTTATAAAACACCTGCTGTTTACTAAAATTCTGCTAGGCACTAGAAATGGGGGAAAAAGCCTCGGGGCTTATTGTGGCAGTCTCTGTGGCCCCATCTTGGGACTGAATAGAAAGTGGAAGAGACAGGGTCTGCTTTATCCTGCTGGCTTTCCTGAGTGCTGCTCCCTGCGGCCAGCCTGGACTGGTGATTAACCTGCCAGCTAGATGTGCAGACCCAGACACCAGCACCAATGGCAGACTGGTGAGTTGCTTAGGGTAGGACCCTAAGTGATTATCTTGAGAGTTTAATGAAGCACCATAGTGACAAGGGCATCTGCAAAACCTAATACTGCTCACTACACACCAGAACGTTTCATCTTTCCCTTCTCATCACATGTAAACCACACTGCAAAAATTGATTGTAGTTCTAACATTAGGGCATAACAAGACTCTTTGAGAGCCCGATAAAAATCTATGGCCTTTCCCCTAAAGATCTGGGTGTATGCACAGATTGTCAGATACAGTTCCAAGAAGCTCATTTGTTCTCTGAGGTCGAAACCCAAGGTCAAAACGAAAATCCCTGCTTAATGTGAGTCTGTAGGTGTGGATACAACAATATTGACTTGTGGCATCACAGAATCTTTTCTCCTGTCCCACCTCCAATTGGTGAGGTATTTATTTCAAAGCCATAAATACAGCATCCAGTGCGACCGTTGTCTGTAGAGTGATTTGGCATAAAGATCATATTTCTTCTCGTAACATCTTTCTTTCCCCCAAATAGCTCTTTGGCAATTATCTCATAAACTGCTACAGGCTCCCCCTTGATCTAGATAAAGGAATGTCGTTGCCTTCATTTACAGACTCCAAGGCAAGGTCCAGAAGAGTCTGAGCAAATGGCTGAGCCCTTGGTGAGTCCCTGAATCCAGTTTGAAGTCAGAATTATTTCACTCAGCGGATATTTGTGTGTCAGGCACTGTACTCCGCTCTGGGCCTGCCAAACCTCAGACTGCTAACCTGTTCCCAAGTCTATTCCAAGAGGAAAAAGCCTGTTCTCTTTGGAAAATGACTGGGATGAGTACAGCATCCCTCACTCAATGAGAATACCTTACATTTCAGTAGCACCCTTGGAAACTTTTGACAGTCTCCAGAAGCAGACAAATTGGATTAGAATCCTAACTTCACTAACTTAAACACTTGAGCTTTAATTTTTTTATTTGTAGAAGCAAAATTATTTCTAACGCAAGCATCAACAAACTACTACGGGCCACATCTAGCCGTCGGCCTATTTCTTGGGACCCTTGAGCTAAGAATGGTTTTTAGATTTGCCAAGGGTATAAAAGCAAGCAAAAGTCAACAACATACAACTAAACAGACAGAAAAGGAACAAAAAAGAAGGAGAAGAAGCATAAGCAACAGAGACTGTATGAGGATGATATGATCTTCCTGCCTGAGGAAGTCAGCCCTGTAATACTGAGAGGACCTGAAATACTTACATCTAGCCCCATACAGGAAGAGTTTACGATTCCTGTTCTAGAATTAGGATGCTTCTTGTTCCTTGTGGCCTCTTACCAGCAGCACGATCTTGAGCGGATTAGCTAACTTCTGTCTCTAGCTTTTCTCACGTGTCAAGAAGGGGTGATAATAGCACTTATTGCCCACGAGGCTAGGATGACAGACGAAACTGGAGACTGGAGACTGACCTATGGTAACACTGAAGAAAGGTCAGCCATTGCTATTAAAATCATTATTACCATCATCACCAATTCTTCAAAAGGTGTTTGCAAGTATTAAAGGAGACAGCATCTCTTGAGCACCCAGCATGGTGCCCTTCTCACGGAAGGCACTCAATACATGTCCACTCCTCTCGTTACTATCATCCCCATCACCATTATAATTTTCAAAGCTCTTTTACATGCATCTTCTTACTAGAAGCTCCCAACAACCCAGCGATTGGTGTTACGATCCCCCTCTAATAAATAAGAAACTGAAGCTCAGACAAGTGAAGGGATAGATGCTGAGCCAGAAAGAGGCAGAATAAGGACTAGTGTAGATTTTGCATTCTGGACCAGCCTGTCCTCTCTCCACACCATGTTACCTCTCCCATAAAACATCTGAGGATCTGTTGTTTGTTAGTTTTCTCCAAATGATATACTTTGAGTCCTGGGAGCCTGACAAGACAGGCAAACATTACTGTGTTCTTCCCTGGCAGGGCTCTGCAGACAGGAAGCTGGGATAATTGGATTCCAGCCATTTGATCTTAGGACTGCATATGTAACCAGCCAACTGCTGATGACCAAGCCTAATGGAAAAAGCCCTGACCAAACAAACACAACCCCCGTGCAGGACCTCGTTGTTTATGCTGCCGAGAGTGAAATTCATCAACAGCAGCCAACACCCTCCTAATAGTTCCATTCAGGACAGAGATGGCTTCAGAATGTGCCAGACTTCAGTCTGCCACTAGGGACAAGCCGAGGTACCTGCGGTGGGGAAGCATGGGAAGAGGAGCCAGGACATTTTTGACAACGGAGCTCGTGTGGTCAGATGAATACTGTATTGTCTTTGGTTTTGGCCAAAAGCCAAAACACATTTGAGCAAAGTGCGCACTCAGAATGATGTTTAAAGCGGGTTGTTAAGATCGTAATGGTATAGCATTATAGAGTGAGTTCATGACTATAAAAATAGGTAACATCTAAGGGTTAGCTCATGAGAAGAGTCTCTGTCATTTCCAATCAACGTTAGCTGTAAATCAGCTTTAGCTCAAGTTCCTTTTTTTAAGGTAGCAGATTCAAATAAACTCTGTTGTTGGACAGTGTGGAGAGTTGTACTTCCTGATAACTGCCGCTGCAAAAGTCACAAAAATCACCCTTCGGAAGCTTCAGCATTGCCCCTGATGCATAGGGCAGAATGATTGGAAGAGCACATTGTAGAAAGGGAGTTGCCACTGAGTTGCCACTGAGCTGATGGAAAAGGTTTTCCATCAGGGAAAGCTGATGATCTGCCCCCGATTGTGGCAGTCAGCTTTGCTGTAGGAACGGCTGGGCGATGTGCTCCCCTCATGTTGTCCAGAAGACATAGCACTGTCAGTCCCAGGAAGAGGACGAGATGACCTCCCTGCCCTGTGGGTCGCTATTTTGGGCCACATGTAGTCTTCTCCTAGGAGCCTATGGCAAGGATGTTAGGGTATTAACTCAGTATTTGTGAATAAGAACCTTGTAAGTAGCAAATTCTTCTAAAAGTAACAGGAGTGGAGCTAATCAGAGAAGCCAGGGTCCTTAGAATGTCAGAGCAGGTTGCAGGAGCTATCCAGCTGTTTTGAAGCACTCTGAGCCATGATTTCAGGATCCCAGCTTCCGGCCAGGTCTCTTCTCTCTGTCTGCCACCAAGCCTTATCTGCTTGGCTTTGAGTTTCTTAACACCTGCTGCAAGGCAGTTGGCTAACCACCAACCAATCCCTGGCCTGTCACATCACCATCCAAACAACAGCCAAGGCAGCTCTCATTGTGCTGCTTCCTGGGTCTGTCCCAGGCTGCCAGGCTAAGGCTCTGTCTGCACTGAACATGTTTGAACTTAAGAGAGATAAGCCTGACCAATTCGCATGGTCTGGTGTGATCACTTAAAGTCTCCTCCACTGTCTGGGCAGAGGACAGAGATGGGACTAATTTTTCATTCAAATCTTCACACTGCCTCATGGGTTTGTGGTGAGTAAAAAAACAAAATAATGATCAAAAGGCTTTTGTAAGATCATGATCTGCAGTACAAATATAAGGAACAGAAAAACAGATTCAACTGGATGTGGTTTTATGTGATCACTTCAGACAGTGAAAGTGCAAATAGCGAGAGGTCACAGGAAGACTGTACTGTTAATTCAGCAAGGTTGACATGGACAGGGGACGGTCGATTAGGTCTTTAATACAAATGATAATATTTCTGAAAATCTAAATTTTTATTTCATATTAATATTTTAAATTTCATCTTAACATTTTTTTCAACATGTAAAATAAACTACATCTCCCATTTTTAAATATAGGGCAGCACAAAAAAAGTGTAAGAATTATATTCTATTCTAAGATTTTTCACAAGAAAAGCGGTTTATTTTTTTGTTTGGTTGTTTGGTTTTTGGCCAGCATCTGCTATGTTCAGACATGTCTATAAACTCACCAACACATTGTACTCTCAAAAGTTCACTTATTGGACTCGCTAAGGGTGATATCCAAGAAAAACAGTATTTTTACTTACATTTAAAAGGAAAAATTATAAATAAGTATGTAAGAGTGGTTAGATTTTTAATTAAATGAGGAGATACACACACACACACACACACACACACACACACACACACTCCCCCAACTAAGTATTAGTTATTTGTAATAGTTTACTGTTATATGATCCTGTGAGAAATCTCCACCCTACACCAGTACTTGAAAGCATAAAATTGTGGGTGGAAGACCCAGAATGGAGGAATGGTTTCAGCTCCTCTTGCATAAAATGCACCATGGCTTCTAGTATTTGAACGACTGGGTTCTGATAATCAGAATTTCCAAGGAAGCACGTCAGGCCAACAGATACTCGGACGTTTAAGTCTTCAACTGATTATTTATGGCCTAATGAAAGTTTCTGAGTCTCTGCAATTTTCATGCCAGCACTGGATTATTGAAATTGAAGAATTTCACAGAATATTCCAAATGTTCTGATGGTAACCCTTTGAGGGCTTTGTTAGCAAATACAGAGGTGTGTCATTGCTCTAATGAAGGGCTAGTGAGAACCAATTGAAGGAAGAAAAAGTTGGGAGTCCAAGTTACCATTTAATCACGTCATTAACTCACAGTTCGCCTAGGTTAGCACCCGCTGATATTAGATGAGCACCGTGGCTTGGTCGGTGTGGTGCTGCAGTTACTTCTTTGTTCTAGATGAGGAACTGAGGCATAGGGCGGTCTACAGTTGAGGGGCCACTAGGTAGTGGAGCTAAGATCAGACGTCTGGACTCTCAATCAGCATTGCTGAGCTAATAATGGTCAGTAAAATACCTGACTGTTAGGGCACCTGGGTGGCTCAGTGGTTGAGCATCTGCCTTTGGCTCAGGTCATGATCCCAGAGTCCTGGGATCGAGTCCCGCATCCGGTTCCCCACAGGGAGCCTGTTTCTCCCTCTGTCTATGTCTCTGCCTCTCTCCCTGTGTCTCTCATGAATAAATAAATAAAATCTTTAAAAAAAATACCTGACTGTCCTAGATGAATAGGCTATGGTTCCTCTCCCCGAGAGGCTGGTAATTTATTTGGAAACGCACCATGTAAATGCACATATAGGTTGCACCTAATAAGTTACCTCAAGGGCTGTCACAAGGCAGCTTGTATTGTCAAATAAATTGTAGGAGCAGGAAGTGCTATGTTTACTTACCAGAAGGAAAGGGATTATCATACTGAGATGGTCAGAGATAGCTGTAGGAGGAAGTGACCATATATACCCAGCTGTATTTTCAAAGAGTCTTCGACGTAGATGTATCATAGGAGATGAGCTAAAGAAGAGAGAAGAGAGCTGAAGAGGGTATGTTTTGTGTTTTTAAACTTACGGTAAATTATTTTAATCAGATTGCCCTTAAAAATCCTGACTGCAGCTTCCTGGCTTTCTGCTTGGCCTTGTGTCTCATCTGAAGTGGAACTTGATGTTTGCTAAGGGAAGACATGGGCAGAGCTAAGAGAGCCTTTCGGAACCTAGAGCCCTGAAGGGGGTAGATATTTGGATAGGATTTCCTAGTACAGGGGTTTGGGATGTCCCAGAGAAACAGAAGTGTCCTGGGATGGCTCTTCCTTCTTGGAATGGGACCCAGAGCTCAATAAAAAAATAAAATAAAATAATAAATTAAAAAAAAAAAAAGCCTGATTGCTCTCTGGGGCCAGGATCTGATGGGGGTGGGGGCACAGAAGTCCAGGATTTTAGAAATGAGGCTGAGAGACTCAGTGAGGCTTGCAACTGAAAGGTATGCTCTTCTGAGTCAGAGGGCCTTGGGATCCAGTCGTGTTTTCCCTCCTGCTGCCCAGATTATCTTGGTCCCGTGGCATCCAAGCGTCAGTTCCTCATCAGAAAAAGGGGCAATGCTCCCTGCCTCATGGGTTGTGGGGGGTTATTATGTGGGATCGCTCCTCATTCACGTAAGGGGCGCAGGATGGGACCTGGCCCGCCAAAGTCCTCAGTAAACTGCAGCCAGTGACCCAGAGGAGGGCGCGGAGGAGGGAGGGTGACTTTCTTGTGCATCACCGCCGGGTGCCCTTGGACGGGTGCCTTAGCTCTCTGTGCCTGTGTCCTTACCGGTAAGTTCAGGTGGTCCCCTGCACCCTCCCGGCTGCTGCAACACCTGACACCCACGTCAGCTGCCGGTCCTGAAAGTGCTTTGTAGACCAACCTGTGACATAACCACCTGGTGCAATAATGATGCTCCCCTCTTTGTCCTCCCCTAACGGCACGTGGAGGCTCCTGGGATACCCCCGTAGGCTGAGATCACTTGTCCACTAACTTCTGTGTTCTCCTTCTTTTTTCTTTCTCAACTTCTGCTTGGCTCTCCCTCATCTGGGGCTGTTCTCTGTTTCAACTCACAGTGGCTGTTCCTCTGTCTCTGGCTTCCTCCTGCTCTTCTGCAATAGACCAGCTCCTGTCTGACTCTGAACGTGCTCTGTAAGTCTGTCACTGGCTGTCAGCGTCTGTCTGGGTCTGTCTGTTCACCTCCGCCCGCAGGATGTCCTCGGTCTCTGCTTGTTCTCGTGGCCTCGCTGGACCAGCTTGCTCAAGGGACGCGTCGCCCGACGCCGGGACATTGCAGCTGCCCCCAGACGTGCCCACGTCCAGGTCCTCCTGGGCCTTGATCGCTGGTGATCTGCACACCAGAGACACATACAGTTCAGGAGCATCGTTTCATTTTATATTCTTTAACTTTTAGATTTGGTTTGGGGCTCCTTCCCTGCTCTGGGAGCACAGTCTTCCCAAGGCCTCTGGGAGCTGAGCGCCCGCCCAGCTGGATTCAGCCCGTGAAATCACGGTCATCAGAGGCTCTGTCATCTGGCTCATCCCGGGCCCCATTCATCCTGTCTCTCCTTGCCTACACGTGGCAAACGCCTTCATCATTTTATTTCTCAAAAATTTACCTATTTATTCGAGAGAGAGGGAGAGGAAGAGGGAGAGAGAGAAAGGATGAGCACAAGGAGGGAGAAGGGCAGAGGGAAGGAGAATCCCAGACTCTGCACTGAGCTGTGAGCCTGACACAGGGCTCGATCCCAAAACCCTGAGATCAAGACTTGCATCGAGGGCACCTGGGTGGCTCATTGGCTGAGCATCTGCCTTTGGCTCAGGTCGTGGTCCCGGGATGCTGCGATCGAGTCCCTCATCGGGCTCCCCACAGGGAGCCTGCTTCTCCCTCTACCTGTCTCTCTCTCTCTCTCTCTCAGTAAATAAATAAAATCTTTAAAAAAAAAAAAAACCTACACTGAAATCAAGAGTCGGCAACTTAGCTGATGATGCCACCCAGGTGCCCCAATCTTCATCTTTCTTAAGCAAGTGATTGTGATGAAATCAGGATGAGGGGAGTTTTTTTGTCAGTATTTTATTAATGTTATATTTGGAAACACACATCTGTAGAAGAACAGTCAGAGAGTACAAAATGTTTCCATTTACCTTTCACACAGCTTATTTCCTTAATGCTAACATTTATTTTACACAACCGTGGATCATTCATCAAAGCTGGAAAATGAGCATTTTCCCAATACTATCAATGGAACTACAGACTTTATTTGGATTCCCCCAGTACCAAGTCAGATTCTGAGCCACTTGGTTCAGAGTTGTGATTTTGACTTTCCTGTATCAAGCCATCCTAGTACAGTAGTGGCCTAGAGAGAGGATTGAAACATATTCCTCTGTGCTCAGTGGCCCCTGCTGGTTTTACTGTGTCGGTATCTGTCAGCTTTCTTATGTGTCTTTTCTCTTTGCACACATCCGCTGTTGCTTTGTCCTGCAGCCAGGCTGTCCACCACCAGCATTATGTATCCACCCCCTCCCAAGCCCTGTGTGGAAGCAGAACCAAGCTTTTTAGAGTCATACACAAACTAAGTTTGAATATTCTCTGCGTGAAAAACCAGGGAAGGCTAAGAAAAGTCGACACGTTTGTGAGATCTACTCTGGTGATTCAGAGTCCTTAAAAAGAACAAACAAAAATCCCTCAGTCAGGTGTCTGAATAGTTAAAGTCACTGGATGCCTGAACTCTAGATAAATGAAATGTTGTTAGTAAAAGAGTCACAGAAGCACTCACTAACTCAAACTCTTCTGGTATTAGTTCATTTTCTCTGGAGGCTTCCGGTTTTCCTGAATTAATCATTTCAAGACCAAAGGTCGTATGTCTCTCCAATGTATCCTGTTATTTCCTGCTCCCTCCCATACACAGTCTTTCTTTAGCTCCTTGCGATCTGTATTAGTCGGCTTGGACTGCTGTAACAAAATATCACAGATTGGTTGGCTTAAACAACATTTATTCCTCACAGTTTTGGGGGTTGGGAAGTCAGCAGATTCCTTTCCCAGTGAGAATCCTCTTCCTGTTTTGCAGACAGATACTTTCTTACTGAGTCCTCACATGGCAGAGAGAGAAACAGAGGGAGAAAGAGAGAGAGAGTGCCCTGGTCTCTCTTCCTTTTCTTCTATAAGGGCACTAATCCCATCACAGTGGCCCCACTCTCATGACCTCACCTAATTATCTCCCAAAGGCCCCACCTCCAAATACCATCATAGTGGGGGTTACGGACATATTTGGGGTGGCACACATTTAATCCATGATACCTTCAATCCTCTACCAGCTGGAAAATATCCCTTTCTTCATCTTCAGACTCCCAACTTGTCTGCCAAGGCGTTACCATGGGAACAACCCCAGTGTCCATGATGTGATTTTTGTGCTTAGGTGGCTTTCTCAGTCTCCTTCCTGTGGAGAGATTGAGAACCAGAAATGCCCACAAGCAACACCCTCCCCGCCCCCAGAAGCTATGGCATTGAACATACAAGAATGGAAAGCACATCACAGATGCAGAGATTGTCTGAGCAGTGCAACACACAGAGTTGCGTAAGGATCAGGGACAGAAGAATTGCCATTGTCATTTGTGATCAATACAAATATCAGGCAATGTCGGGGAGGATTGTCTCCTTCTGCAATCCAATCTATTCCATTCCATTTCTATAGATTCCATGATATTTTGCACTCTCTGAAGTGTTGTGAGCTCTATAGCAAGTATTAAAAAGGAATAAGGTTGGAAAGTACTAATAGCAAAATGGCTCTGGATTCTAACACATGTGGATTTGAATCCTGGCTTTGCCCATTGCTGGCTGAGTGACCTCTGGTAAATCTAAAGCTCTTTGAGTTTCCTCATCTGTGAAATGGAGATATATAAAATGATAGCACTGACATCATAGAGTCTTTGTAAGCACTAAATGCAATATTTCCAAAGCACTCAGCAAAGGATCCGATATAAGAGGGCTGAAAGATTGTTACCTTTTATCATTAGATACGGACCTTGCCTTTCAAGGGTGTTAGAAGCCGGAAATATGTCCAGTCAGACACCTGACATTAACAGAAATTTTCTACAGACAGTAAATGCTGATAGACAGCGTAGAAGACTTCTGGAAGGCCTCCTGGTGGGCATTGAATTGGTCTTTAATGATGAGTAGGATTTGGGTGTGGCAGTGTGGGAAATGACTGAAGACATGGAAGACGTGGAGCACGTACATTACATCATTTAGAACACTTTGGCCTACAAGGACATTCTAGAATGCCTAACTAAAATGAACTTAAACAAGGAGATCATTTATACAAGACAGAAAGTCCAGAGTTGGGTAGTTTCAGGGTTGGTTAATCCAACCTGGATGGACGATCCAGATGTTTTTTATCTTTCCACTCTGGCATTCTTAACCTATTAGTTTTCATCCTGGGGTGATGCCCTCATGGTCACAAAATAGCCGCAACAGCTCCAAACACTGCATCCTCCTCACAAAACCATAGCCATAACCCAAATGCAAGAAGATAAGGCAGGCTCTGCTTGCACTCGTCTTTTATTCAGGAGGAAAATATTTTTCAGCAGACTCCCTTAGCAGGCCATCAGGCCCCATTCACCGGGAGAAGATCACTGGCCAAGCCCTTGGCTGCAATGCATCTAGCATGTTTGCCTCTAAAGAGACATGCTCTGTCAGAAAGAAAGAAGAGAGTATGGGCACAGGCTTTAACGGATGTAATTCATAGTGTCTACCACAGGCTGTAAATCTCTTGCTTCCTGAAGAAAAATAGAAGAGAGCTCTATTGGAAGGATATAGAATATCTCGTGGATCTCCAGAGCAGGAGGTTTACTGGCCTTCACTGGGGCTAAAATAAGGAATGGGGTGTTTTCAGGGATTAGCATTCCTCTTTCCATCTCTCTGAGGCCATAATCTCTGGCCTGCTTTGTACTGTACATCAACTTCATTCTTTTCTCTTTCTCGACCACTTTTCCTGCTTCTAGGAGCCCACAGGCCAAACCTGGCTCCTCCAGGCAGCCCCACGCATTCTCAGTTGGAGCAGTAAGAGCCTGATAGTGTCTTGACGTTTTCAGTCACATCTCCTCCAGAGACGGAGCAGGAGTGTTCTAGCTTTGGCCTCCACTGTGACCAGGGAGAGAGAGCCTGCTGCAGGGGTGGGATCATTCCCCTGATTGTGCGACACCGGGGCTGATGCCACAGCTGCATCCTAGGGTGAAGAAGCACATTTAGGAGACTGTGGGCCCCTGAAGGTATGGGGTGGGGTGGGATGTGTGTGTGAGGGGAACACACTTAAAGGAAGCACTCCCTGTTTTGGAATAGTTAGAAATGCCTGTGTAAAAATGGACACCTGGACCATAAATGTGGATTCTGGTCCTGACTCTACTGATAACCAAGGGGAGGGCCTGAGACCAAGGTCCCTTAAGCTCCTGTAGTATCTGTTTTCAAGTGACACAGATAAGCCAGTCCAGAGAGGAACACTGAGGAGCTGAGGAGAGTAGAAACCCTGATCTGTGAGGACTGTTGAGGAACCGGAGGTGGCCCTATGGGAGAAGAGAAGGCTCAGGGTGGTTGGTGCACCCTCGTTAATGGCATCCACTTAGTTGCCCAGTCTAAACTCGGGCTCACTGGGCCACCCTTCTCAGTGGATCTGCACATGCAATCAAGATGGCATCCTTCCCATCACTCTCTGTGAGGTCCTCTCACTCCCTCCACTGCTACTAGCCTTGCTCATGACCTCATCTTTCCCAGAGGAAGGAGCCTCCATGCTGGTCTCATTCCCCTGATCATCCCTCCCACTCCCCACAGTGCAGACTGTGTTCATCCCAGTCTCCATCACCTAAAGATTCAGCCCAACCTCTTCAGCCCAGCTCTTAAGACCCCCAACAATGCCACCTCACCCTCATTTAAGCATCATCACTTCCCTGCACCCCCACCTCACCATGTAGGGTATATTCTTAGAACATCTTCCCTTCCTCAAACAAAGCATACGACTCTGGGCTCTGTCTGCCTCCGCACCTTTGCCTCCCCCATGCCATGCCTCAAATGCTCCCATTGCCCTCACGTCTGATGCATCAGCAGATCCTTCAAGATATATCCTGAATCTTGCTTCTTCTCAACACCCCCACTGGTGTCATCTGATGTCTCTGAGTTACCTCTGGACACCTTGGAAATCATCTGTGGTGTATAAAATAACGGCTGTCCCAAGAGGAGCACATCCTAACCCCCAAGTCCTCAGAATATTACTTTACATGGCAAAGGGGACCTTGTCAATGTGATTGAGCTGTGTGTCTTGAGATGGGGAGATTATCCAGGGTCATCCTCCAGTGGGCTCACTCGCAAGCACCCTGACACAGAGAGGCAGGAGGGTCAGTCAGGGAAGAGGTGTGATGATGCAAGCAGAGCGCAGAGCAACAAGGCATGCAGGCAGCCTGCGCAAGAGGCAAGGGGTGGGATTCTCCTCTAGAGCCTCCAGAAAGAATGCAGCTCAACCTCATCCTTGGACTTTACCCCAGGGAGACCCATTTTGGACTTCTGATCACCAGAACTGTAAGGGAATTAGTTTGTGTTCTTTTAAGTCAGGGAGTTTGTGGTAATCTGTACAGAAGGAGGCTAATATGCCTCTTAATTTACTTCAGGATTCCCACTCCAGCCAAATTCCAATCCATTCTATACACCACAGCTAGAATGTTCTTCCAAACACAAAGTCCTCATGCACCTGCTCTACTTACGGCCGTGGCCAGCTTTCCCATGTGTTTGGCTGGGCGAGCCATCCGTGGTGTGCTGAGCCTCACTGAGACTTCGTGCTCCTCTTAGACTGTTCTACTCCCGAAGCACCCACCTGCCTCTGTGGCAGTGGTCCTCTTGCAGCCTCCGCCTCCCCTTGCCTGCAAAGCCCCTACCCAGCCCTCCGTTCTCACCTCCAGCGCTTCCTGGACCGCAGGGTCCTGACGCACAGGGCAACGTGGTGCTGCGTGCTCTCACGCTAAGGCCAGCTGCCTCCCATCCCAACACCTCTTGTGACTTTGTGTCTGACTGTGGGTCTCCTGCACCACACTGTGGGCTCCGGGGGGACAGAGACTGTGCAGTCTGTCCTCATCACCCTCAGGTGTCCAGGGCTTCGCACAGTGCCTGATGGGCACTGGAAAAATATATATATTTATTTATTTAAATATTTTATTTATTTATTCATGAGAGACTCAGAAAGAGGCAGAGATACAGGCAGAGGGAGAAGCAGGCTCCACGCAAGGGAGGCGCTCAACCGCCGAGCCACCCGGGGGCGTCCCTGTGTTTTTAAAGAACTGGGCAGCCCGGGTGGCTCAGTGGTTTAGCGCCGCCTTCAGCCCAGGGCGTGATCCTGGAGACCCGAGGTCAAGTCCCACATCAGGCTCCCTGCATGGAGCCTGCTTCTCCCTCTGCCTGTGTCTCTGTCTCTGTCTCTCTATGTCTGTCTCTGTCTCTCATGGATAAATAAATAAAATCTAAAAAAAAAAAAGAACTAAGTGGCTGGATCAATCAATGCCTTGGGACTTGAAAATCTCATTCCTCCCAACATCAAGGAAATACCCAATGTGAGGTCTTTGTTCCCAGGTGACGGGGCTCTAGCTCCGGGAAACTCTGCATTAGGGTTGAATCCCTTCAAACCCATGTACCTTATATTTTAATAATTAAAGCACCTTGCAGGCGCCGCATGTGAGCACCGCCATGCAGGGGAAGGCTGGGGTGATGCGAGATAAGGTCTAACCATTTCCTTAGAATGCCGGGCTGGGCAGGCACAAGGGCTGTTATTATGCGACTAATTATTGCATCCAAGCTGCTCTAAGTGCAATGCTAATTGCTCAGTGAATGAATTGTAGACTCAGGTAATTACCAAACCTAATGTGGCTCCCGTCATGTTTGAGTAAATTAATGCTAAGGGGGGAAGCAGCCCAGCTTGAAGGGAGCGGCCTCCTGCCTCAACGCCGTTGCTTGGGAAACAGCAGCGAAGTTCTGCATCCGGGCTTGAACCGGCCCAGGTCCACCGGCACATCTGGGCCTGCGTTCCACCAGGACAGCTGCAGAATGACAAGTAACCGGGACAACCAGACAACGGGGAGACTTTAGCCAATCTGGCAGATGACAGGCAGTCTCTGGGGCTCGCTCTTTATCCCTAAAGCCTCACGAAGGTTTCTTTCAGCTCTGTGATCGATGCTAAGTGAACAAAGATCTGATCAATTACTAAAGAATGGATTTCTGCACCAGATCAGTGATCAAGTACTGGCTTGATTTTTTTTTCTTTTTTACAAGTTTTTACATCCAATGTCAAGTAGCACAGTACTAATAACATTTATGGAGTGCTTACTGCTTGACCGTCACTATCCTTTCTTTTTTAAGATTTTATTTTTTTTATTCATGAGACACACACACACACATACACACACACACACACACACACACACACACAGAGATTGAGAGAGAGAGAGGCAGAGACACAGGCAGAGGGAGAAGCAGACTCCCTGCAGGGAGCCTGATACAGGACTCCATCTCAGGTCTCCAGGATCAGGACCTGGGCTGAAGGTGGCGCTAAACCGCTGAGCCACCCGGGCCACCCTGACCGCCACTATTCTAATAAGCATATTGTGTGCATTATCTCTGTGTCTATTGCTCGAAACAATCCAGAACGTTTGTAGTAATTCACAGAGTTAGTGACTGTCCGAGCCAAGATTTACCCAGACATTAAGAGTCTGTGTTCTTAACCATTCCGTGTGTAACTACTTCTCGGACCCTGGGAAAGTCACACTTTCTGATCCTTGGTTTCCTTAAGAGCGAAGATACCAGTATCTACTATGTGTCCAGCTCTTTGCTAAGCCCTTTATAGATGCTGATTTTATCATCACAAAGAAGCTGTGAAGTAGGTGGAACTAATCTACTTGACCAGGTCCCACAACCTGCTAATGCTGTTGGTAATGCTGTTCTGTTTGTCTACAGTATCGTGTGCTTTCTTTTCCCCACTATTCCTCAGATTGAGGATGTGTACATCCCCATGACTATGCCTATAGACGGCTGGAGGTTCATGTATCCTACTTCGAGAAACACTGCATAAAGTTGACCACTGTCACTGTGACATCATGGTGAACCCGATGCAAATGTGTGACCTGAATTCACAAGGCAATGTGAGTTTATAAGGTGGCCATCCAGATGCCCCTGGATCTGCTTAAATACCTGTTATATATGAAAGTGAAAACACCAAGTGAAAGATTTCTCTCTCATGGAGACTTGGGAATGCATACCCAAGCCCAGGGAGTACCTCTGCAGGCCAGACTCCACTGGAGACACTGCCTCTCCCAGGACTCTGCCACTGAAATGTCAGAACAGTTCCTCCATCCTGTGTATACCACCCACCAGACCATGGTGAGGACCTCACCACCACCACCACCACCATGTGTTGTAACTAGAAAACATGCCCTTCTGCCTACACCTATTTCTGAAAAAGCTGCTGCCCTTCAACTGTGCACTGGGTAAAGGGAACCTCCACTTAGAATGTCCACTCCAGTTCCATACTTCTCTAGTCATTCCTGAACAATTTGCTCCTTGGCCCATGGGAGACACTTAGGAGAGATACATGAAAGGCTGCTGTAGAGGTGTGCCTGCATGCCATGAAAGCGCATTTTCTAACACGATTGGATGTATCCATTTGGCTTTTCAACCAGGACACTGTCTTCATGCGAACTTGGTGTAGGAGAAGGTGCCATTGATTGCCTGTGAAAGTAATGCATTGGCCATGAACAGGGTAAAGGGTCAGGAGTGTTAAGAGTCGTGAGGTTAAGAGTGTGGACATCATGGACATTGTGGCCTTTTACCAATTGCTTAACTTCTCTGAGTCTCGGTTTTCTCATCTATAAAATCAGTTTAAGTCTAGTAGGTACTGCTTAGAGTTGTGAAGAGTACATGATATAAATGAAACAATGTATGTAATTATAGAAAACGGTGCTTGCAGCACATCTTACTTCCCCAGCAAGGTGAGCTGTGTCTCAAGCAACTACTTACTACCTCTCGGGCTGAGAGCACAAGGCAAGAAACAATGAAACAAAACAAAACAAAACCCCCAGAAACTTAGAGGAGGGACCCTACAGAACAGAGACATAGACCTATAAAGAGGAGGCACTGGCAAGCTGGAGCTGATGTCTTTGAGGGGCTACTGTGAAGCTGGTTATGCAAAAGTTGGAAAGTGGACTGAGCTGCTGCTGCAGGAAGGCTCTTGCCTCTGTGGGGCTGCAGAAGCCTTACTGAGATGATGCCCACAGGAGGAGCAAGGCCCTTTCCCTTCTTCCGGGCTCCTGCCCTCCTGCAGTAACCCCTGTTGGAGAAGCCTGACTGCAGCCAGCATCCAAAGCTGATAGTCTACAGCATCCTTCCAAAGCCAAGTATAGAAGAGTAGGTTTGAGGCTGAGCATCAGTGACTCAGTAGCTGGAGCACTAACTTCCCTAAGGTCTTTAGTCATCTCCCCCAGACACCTTCCTTGGTCACTCTCATTAAAAATATATGATCCTTCTTTCTGTAGCCATTTCCACTTTATTCTTCTCAAGGCTTATCTGGCAGGTACTTGTGGTTTTGTAAGTCCTCTCCCCTCCACTGGCCTCGAGCCCAGCAGCAGCTGCAGTGGACAGTTCTCTAAGAGCTCAGACTCATGCCCTTCACCTTGTCTCTGTTCCTCAGCTAACACCTGCTTTTATCCAGCAAAGAAGACTTTTTATTCTAGATCAGGGTTTCTCAATTTTGGCATTATTGACATTTGGGGCCAGGAACTCTCTGTGTGGGGGACAGTGTACTGTGTATTACACAGTGTTTAGCAACACCCTTGGTCTCTACCCACTGCATGTCCCTGCCATGACAACCAAAAGTGTCTCCAAATTGTCCCTGTTGAGACCCACTATTCTAAGTTCATACCTGGCTCTTGAGTTGTGTGTGAACATGGGTATTGGCAGCAGATAGGTAGAGTTTGATTGACTTCATCTTCATGAATTTCCTTTATTCCCTTGGGCAAGTCACTGAAGCTCTGGTCATTTTGCTCAATGGCAAAATGAATATAATACTATCTTTTGTTGTGAAGATTAAATAAGGTAACACATGTAAAGGGTTTAGTACGGTACCTGGTAAATACCAATCAATCAATAAAAGTCAGCAATTTATTATAATTCCAGGCAAAGCATTAATGTAATTCATGAGAGACTTGGTCATCAACATGTGATGCCAAATAACTGGCATGGGTTTATTTGTTCTACTGAATGGGCTTGACATTGGCCTGAGGAAAGCGAGTGGTGGTAGTGCTCCTAAACTCTGTAGAAATTTCATAAGAATAACAGCCAGGTGCTGGAATCTGGGTTACTGATGATAAGATCCACTTGCAATTGAGATTGATTCAAAGGCAATTAACATAGGAGTGCAACCGTGTGATACCGCAAATAATAAACACTTGTCAAGTAGCAAATTTCACAGTGATGCTTAGAATCAACTTGCTGCTTGCTTGATTCATCTAATTGATTTACTCTTCCAAATGTCACCAAAAGGAATGAGAGAAACAAATATGGTTATAGTGTCGTTCAGACTCTGAGAGCTTTACTAATCTCAGCACTTTGATATTACTGAATCCAGAACCCTCCCTAGGAGAGGGAATTCGCATATTCAGGTGCTGCTTGAGGTAGTAGAGCAGAGTACATTCACATTTTGATGAATGTAAGAGCCTTAGGCTTTGTTGGGAGAAAAGAAGAAATCTAGGTTCTAGTCCAAACTCTGCCACTAACTCTTTGTATAATTCTGGGCCTGTCATTTCCTCCAGGTCTTCAGTTTCCCTACTTTTAAAATGAGCAATTTGGATGGAGTTCTTTGGTCTTCCCTCTCAATGTACCCCCACACCCAGCCCCACCTCACCATGCTCTCAGAAGCATGTCATAGGAAGGAAGCCGACAGTGATGGGAATACTCTCTTCGGTACATTCGAAGGATGTCCATTGAATTCTCATGCTTTCTTTCCTTCCTCCCTAGGTACACAGTTCTGCACAGTGGACATCACCAGGAACTTGAGAAACTGCCCATACACAATGACCCAGAATCCTTGGAATCATGCTTCTGATTGAGAACGTGGCTCATGATTAAGCCATTCATTCCCATTCATGTCTGCATGAACAGGCTACCCTGGCATCTCTCCTGACCCTCATCACCACCAGCGAGGCATGAGGCAGTGGGGACAAGGGCCCAGGGACGGTACATGGGGTACAGTGCTGGACAGGACCCAAGGCCAGAGTGTGGAAGATCTCAGAGTTGAGAAGGGACTTCAGGCGTCCTCAGATCCAGCCTCCCATCGAATGCTGGAGTAGCATCTTCCATAGTATCCTTGGACGTTGGGCGTCTCTGCTTGCACACCTCCAGGGATAGGAGCTCACTACCTCCCAATGCAGTTCCTTCTATTGTAGGGAAGCTTTAATTATAAGAAAGTTTTTCCCTTTGTTGGAACGAAGTTGTGTCTCTGTTCCATCTTCCATCGGGAGCCATGCAGTTAGCTCCCTGTTCCCTTTGAGAGCCCTTAGATGTTGGAAGACACTGATCTACTGTCCACCCACCCTTTTAGGTCTTTGAACAGCTCCAGTTTCCTCTCCACTGTGGCCATCTTCTGGACATACTTTGGTGTGTGAATTAATCAAGGCTCTTGTAATGAAGTCAAGTTGATATCAATGCCAAGATGTCTGTCCAGAAGCATGAAAGAGCTGACAAGTGAAACATCAATATTTTCTGGGTGGTAGTTATGAACATTTCTCTTTTCCTTTTTCTTGTGGATAGATCTGAAAACTGCTCGTTTTTTTTTTTTTTTTCGTTCTTTTTTTTTTTATTTTTATTTTGGATCCATTACCCAAAGGCATCTTTACTGTTAGTCTAAATTGTGTGTGTGTTTAAGGATGACATTTGTCTCACTGGCATACTCACTTTGAGGTCATGTGGAATGAATCTTGATTCATTTTCCTTCCATGACAATGGGAAAAGGAACTGTACCTTTACTGAGGATGCTGATTAAGGATGATCTTGCAACTCAGATTTGGCGAGGAAATGAAGTTGCTCCAATAAGACACCTTTTAGGGGCTTCCAGGGCCCTGTGCTGAGCCAGTGCTTGGTCTTGGGCCAGGCACCTGGCTCGTCGGGGCTAAGACATAATCACAAACCAACTTCCTTCCTTGGGGAAATTCACTGGCCTCCCTGCCTGTGAAGCTGCTGGGGCTCCATTTTTCTCCATTTTTTTCAGCATCTCACTTCTTCCAAGCTCCTTAGGAGATGCTCCCCTGATGTCAAAGCTACCAGCGAATCATTTTATCTTGGGGTGAATTAGCCCCCGTGGTTGAAATTTTTGAGGGCACATTTTTCCCCGGTTATCTTTCTTTTGACTGATGATAAAAATCCTATCCTGAGGATGGATTGCTGGCCTGTAGGGACCCAGCCCAGGGAACAGGCAATGTGGGTGGGCAGGTGGTGCTGGTGAGGGACAGGGGAGGTTACAAGATAAAGATGTGCCCAAAGTTTCTAGCCTCACCAGCTCCCCCTGCCCTTGTGCTTGGTCTGTTGACCCCAATTTCCTTCCTAAGTGATCCCAGAAGCCACAATTGTCTCCTTATCACCTATTTTAAAGCAGAACCCACAGGCTCTCCCCCTTCTCTCCATCCCCCCAAATGGTGGGAAGGACGATCAGACACCTTGATTTTTGCACTGCAAGTCACACATCCCAGGAAATCCCTCAGTCCCAGGCAAAGTAGGCTGGCTGGTCACCCCACTTATGGGAGCCCAGAGAGGATTAACCAGCCTCCTCACATTTGCATTTTCTTTCTACACTTTTTCATGGGAAAGGCAGAGCTGAGTGAATGTGGGGGTCTGGAGTTCTTCCCATGCTGTCTGGATGAGGTCTCTGATCTCAAAGCACAAAGAACTTCTTAGGGAAAGACTAAGAGATCATGAGAACCAGATCATCATGAGGAGCAATAGGTTTAGAGCTTTGAGGCAGCTCGTAAGCTTTGATGTCCCCAAAGTCGACATTATCTCCTGTGGAATGCATAGATGCACACACACGTGCATCCATCCAGTAGGATTTGTTCCCTGTGAGATGCTTCTTTTCCCAGGAGCTTAGTAAGCTAGTGTGAAATATTATTTCTCAGTGGCAGGCCTACCATATTCACCCATACCGTTAAACAGGGATCCGCAGATTACAGCATGTGTGGGAAAATGAGATCTTACCATTAGCTGCTGGACTCTCGGGACACACTTCTGTGGGCCAGCCCCTGATTGGTGTCTGCAGAGGTCACAAGCACCCTGGTCCAGTGAAACAACAGCGATTGAGAAAATAGAAGCCCTTACCATTGTCAAGAAGACGGTGTCCTTTACAGAGAAGGTCTCATAAACAAACTTTGCTGTCTCTTTGGACCAGGGCTGGGATGATGTGGGTGATGCGCCCAACAGCCACAGGACAGGATGAGAGATGCTCTGTCTAGACAGCTGCTGGCCTGGCATTACCAAGAAGCCTGGCTTCCGAGAATCCAGGTAATAGAGCAGGTGTATGGAAGACTGAGAAGGAGACGTGGAGCTTGTCCAAGGAAGGAGGAGACTTACTGGGCTGTCTTCCCTGAGAAGACCACCCTCTTCCAGGGAGCTTGAAGTGTCAAGAAGAGATGCTTCCTGGGAGGCAGCATATGCCTCTGGCCACATGTGCCTGGACAGTCGCCGGGGTGACAGGCGCTGCAACCAGACTACCCCATGCCTGGGATCAAGGGGCTTCACCTGTGCTTCTTCTCAACGAGAACCACCAGCTCTCAGGACTGTCCAGGGGGAGGCCCTGAACTCCCCGTCCTGCTCATGGTCCGCAGCTGGCAAGTGAGAGATCGAAACTAACTTCTACTGCCCCCCAAGTATGTGTAGACGAACTCGTTCTTCCTGGATTTCACCTCTCACCTCACCACCATCTCCACATCATGCTGCTCACTCGCTCTGTCCTGGGGCAGATTGCTGTCCGCCTGGACGTGGACGGTGGGCTTGGGGAGGCCGGGGGAGGGGGTCCGGGGAGGGGCTGGGGGCGGCTATAATTGAACTGCTTTCAACATCATCTTCAGGCAAGAACAAAGTACTGTTTCCTTGGTGCTGTGCTGTCTGCCCGTTTTTGTCTTTGGTGGTGTTATTTCCCTCCGGGGAGAGCCCGGTGTGGCTTTTGTCTTGCTGTCATTCTGCTCCGCTCTGGTCAACGTCCTTCCCTGTAACAGTTGGTCTGGGGGGGTGGGGGGCGGCGGGGAGACTAATGCATTTACCTTTCCTGGCTAGAATCTGCAGTCTCTTTCCCATTCAGTCTAGAGAACTGAGGCCGAATGTTTGGCTTAAACTTAAACAGATCAGGGATGGCTTCGAAGGCCTGGTGGGGTGACGTGCTGCTTGGGACCTTAACCAGCTCTGGCCTGGCTCATCGCGCCCACAAAATGGAGAAACTCTCTGGGCCAGGAGGATTGTTGGAACACTTCAACAATGTGTTGAACCCCTCACATTCAACAGGGGTTGAATTGCTGTGCAGCCAAGGGCAACTGTGAGGATTTTCCCCATAAAATATGTGCCCTGCCTGTACCGCGATTAATATGTTCATGTAAGTAATTCAGGTTTTCACTTACTTATTTTAGAAAGAAATGTTTTATCAATCCCAGAATAGAAAATCAGTATTACTTGCCATAAATAGAAAGCAGCCATAGAGATAAATGAAAACAAAACAAGGTTTTTAAGTTCTAACGTAAGCTCAGTGCTCGTGTATTTAAAAGGGAGCTGAATGAGGGCTGGAAGCTGGGGGGGGCCTGGGCCCTGTCCCATGTGGGGCTCCTGAAGCTAGGAAGGGCTGCAAGAGAGGTCCCCAGGGGAGATCTCTCAAACTTTCTGAAGGAATGTGATTAATCCCTAGTGGAATTTGATACCCTTTGGCACCATAGAGAGAAGGAAAGTGTAACAGGTGATAGTTAAATTACTATTATATTTGATTCACATTGTTTCTCCTTTCCCTTCCTTTCCTTTTTTTTAGCTCACCCCAGAACATATCTTAATACTACTAATAATAATGATAATAATAATAATAGTAATGTAGCAATAATAAGAGAAGCTACCATTTAAGGAGCTCCTTTCTGCTAGGCACTGTGATGAGTGCTTTACGTAGATTCTCTCATTTAATCCTCATAAAATCCTTACACCGTAAGTACCCAGATTTCTCCCACTCTGCAGCAGAGCAGACCTCAGCCTAGAGGTCTGGCGACTAGCCTAGACACCCAGGCACCCAGGCCGAGGCCCCAGGCCCCAGGAACCCAGGCCCCAGGCCCCGGGCTGGGAAGGGTGCATTTGGAGTGCAGACGGCGCAGGCGGTGTGGTTGTCAAGCCCGCAGTCCTCACCATGGGCACACAGTCCTTAACGGATGAGCTTCCTCCACTTGCACATGTAGGGCACGATGCTGGGAGTGAGGAGTGAGCAAGCGGAGGAGGCCCCTGCCCTCCCGTTGCCTAGGCAGTTCCTCCCGCCTCAGCCTGGGGCCTGGAGAGGAAGACAGGGCCTGCCTATTCCAGTGTGCAGCCCTCCCTGCACTTGCTCTACTGTGTCTTGACCTCCCTTCCACTCTCTGAACCTGACTTTCGGTCTTTAAACAAGAGAAGAATTCAGTACATGATTGGGTGGGAGGAAAGGCCCTCCCGCAGCGACTCTTTCCAGTATTCAGCTGCTGGGCCACTGAGTAACCAGCAGCACAGCCTGAGACGAGGTGTGTGAGCCCCAGGAAGCATGGTCTGTATCTCAGGCCCTCCCTGGGGTGTGCGGATGAGGAGTGGCTCCGGTGGAAGGCAACTTGACTTTGCCGCATTTCCTAGTGGGGACATGGAATACTATCTGGATATGCTCCTCTGTCCCAGGAGCTTATCACCTTGGGCACTTTACAGTTTGTATTTTCCCAGGGAGGTCCCTGAGCCTCTCACAGCAACCTGCAGGGAGGGATTACGGAGAGCATATTATAGAAAAAGAAACTGACTTTGTCAGGGAAGGTGATTTGCCCAAGGACACAGGAATCAGAGCTGAAACACTTCAGGTCACTCCTAACAGTCCTTTCCTCCTCCTCTCATTTCTAAATATACAAGTTACATATTTTTAGGCAACTTAAGTGATGGGTTGCACAGATAACGTATTAATGCAGTCCACTCCTATGAAAAAGAGTTCTAACTATAGAGCAAAACCCTCCTTGACTACAGCTTCATCCCACTCCCCTCAAGAAGTATCTGTGCTTTAGCTGGCTTATGTAACCCCAGAATGTGTCCTGTGTATCTACATATGTATAAATGTACATATAAAACTAGGTGATCTTGTTCTGTTCTTATATATAATGCTGTGTATTGTGATTTGCAATTTGCCTTTTCCAACGGTACTCCATACATGTCATTTTCTAAGACGTGATTCTTCGTCATTCTTTTCAGTTGTGTGTCCATGCCCTACAACAGATGCCGTCCAGTGTGCGGTGTTGTCTCTTTTAGGGTCTGGCTGTATCCTGTGGCCGAGTGGGGCATGTGAAGCCTGCCTCAGAATATCAGCAGCGTGTTTTCCTGTCCTGTGCTAACCCTAGGAAGGTCAGCTGGCAGGGGCTCAAGTGTCAGAGGCAGCTTCCCCGTGGACAAGGAAGGCCTGGCCCTTCATGGGCCCCGGCCGGCCTCCCTCCAGGGCCTGAGACCCTCTGCCCGAATAGCACAGGCTTCAGGGGAAGACTGACATCATCGTGCTTTCACTGCTCCTGGAGACGTCCCTTTGACCAGATCTTTAACCTGCTACACCTTAATTTCCCCAATAGTAAAACAGGGGGCAGAACGATCACTTTCTAGTATGAGGGTATGCGCAAAGCACTTGGTAAAACATTTTCAAAAAAGATTTATTTGAGAGTGCACGCGTTGGGGCGGGGCGGGGCGAGGCAGAGGGAATTCTAAGCAGGCTCTGCGCTGAGTGTGGAGCCTGACATGGGGCTCGATCTCACAACCCTGAGATCCCAACCTGAGCCAAAATCAAGAACTGGACACTTAACTGTGCCACTCCGGTGCCCTGGGAAACACTTTAAAACCTGCTTACGTGGTATCATTATTTCCTCTTAATGGCCTTACTAGTTCTCTCTGCTTCCTACCATCCTGGAATATGGTCAAAGGACAGGAGGTTATGAAAAGATTAGTAAAAACCCCTTCATAATTAAGGGAATAATAGTGGGAGCAGTCCACTTGTGCCCTTTTCCCGTTTATGAAGGCTCTCATGGCACTTTCACAACTGCCCTATGGGGTGGGCCTATTGTTCATTGTTACCATTTATAGATGATGAAATGGAGCCTCCAAGGTAAAGGCTGTGACCACCTCCAGGTCAGCTGGAAGTCATTTGAGGAAGTCAGAATCTGAATCTAGGTCCCGATTCCCACGGTGAGGTGCCTGTAAGAGCTATGTGTCAGCTGCGCTTTACAGATTGGGCTCACGGCTGACAGGACCCCAAGAGACACCATTATCTCTACCACTGACATTAATTTAGTCATCTGTCTGTCAAACAGTGAAGGCCTTTTAAAAACGTGCCAGACACTGCACCACAAGTGGATGACACATAATGGCATGGAGAGAACAGGACAACTCGATTCTCTAGGACAGGTGAGGGCAAGCAAACTACCTACCGTGTGGGGGCCGTGTCCTCCAATCTGTAAGAACGTTTTTTTTACTTTTTAAAGTGGTTGGAAAACAAATTAAAAGATATTCTGTGACATGTGAAAGTTACACCAAATTCAAATTTGTGTCCATAAATAAAGTTTTATTGTCCTGCCCGTTTGTTGATGTATCTTCTGTGGCTGCGTTCACACTCCAACAGCTGAGTAATCACCACGGTGTAGCTTCAGCTCATTACTGTCTGGCCCCATACAGGAAGTGTGCGGGCCCCTGCTGTCGGGCAATCACTGCAGCCACCCATCCCACAGACACTGACCAGACGCCTACTGTAGTAGTCTTCTTCCAAGTTTGCTGTTTTGTATTTTAGCTGCTCCAGTCTGGAGGTCTTTGCAATGATTCTAGCGCTTCCTGCTGTACTTGTTCTAGCAGTGGGTTGGAGGAGCCCGAAAGAAACCAACACGTTAGAAAGCAGCGGCCTCTAGCGGCCCATCTAAGCATTGTTTAGATGATTGGGTTATTCCGGTTACACTGAAAAAACAGGTTTACATGGAGTCTAAGGGTTGGAGGGGGAGGGTTGTATTATTTCGAAAGATCTAGAATGTTTTAGAATTTGTTTCCTGCTTTTACTTAAATATAGTTTGTTTTGAATTTGTTTCCTGCCCCTTTTCTTAAGTTTTTCTTTTTCTTTTCTTTTTTCTTTTTTTTTTTTTTTTGAGATTTTATTTATTTATGATAGACACATAGGCAGAGAGGCAGAGACAGAAGCAGGCTCCACGCAGGGAACCTGATGTGGGACTTGATCCTGGGACTCCAGGATCACGCCCTGGGCCCAAGGCAGGTGCCCAACCGCTGAGCCACCCAGGGATCTCATGTTTCCTGCCTTTTCTAACCTGGAGAGTACAACACACTTAGTTAAAAGGAAGACTGGTGGAATTAAAAATAAGGGAATAAAAAGATGACCGAATGTGGTACCTGACCTTCTTCCCAATGTGACAGAAATAATTTTGTCTTGAAAAAGAGAGAACTTTGACGGAAGATACGACCATTCACATGATTTTAGTGTTAGGAATACTTGCAGGTGCCCTCGCATGTCTGTGGACGTGAACAATACGGAGGCAGCCCAGTGGGAGTCAGGCACTTGAAGGCCTGTCCTTCCTGGCCTTGTCCGGTTCTTGACTCTAAGTGAGAAATTTTCCCTTTCTGAGCTTCAGTTAATCCCCTGTAAATGAAAAGGTTGGAGCAGGCAGTCTCTACACCTCAGAGAGACCATTTGGAAAGGGTTGACAAATTTTCCCACAGACCTTCAGTTTAAGCAATTCGTCAAGGTCACTCAACTATCAAGTGGACAAGCTAGCCCTCAAATGCACATGTTGCTCTAAAAAGCCTTTTTTGCTCGTGACCCCTGGCCCTATGTGGCACCGATCACTGCCACATTAGGGTGATTTGTCTCTTGAGAAAGGAGAAAGGCCATTCCCTGGTGACCAGGTGTTTTGGGAAATTCTGCTCTCCCCTGTGATCTCTAAGAGCTCTACGAGTTGAACACCTTGCAGCTACAGGATTTTAGAAAAAAAAAAAAAGATGAGAAACTGGATTACACTGGAATCTTACTTAGACACAACTCTATACGTTCCTTTTCTGTGCAGTATTTGCTATTTTTCTTTAAAAACAGGGATTCAAAAAAAAATAAAAAAAAAAATAAAAAAAATAAAAAAAAATAAAAACAGGGATTCAGGTCCAAGGCAAGAAAAAAGTTTTTAAATAAACTTTTATTTTTATATTCAAGATAAAGCATATACACAATTGAACGTGGAAATAAATAACTAGAAATGCTTTGGAAACTTCCATTTTCCCCTCTCAAACTCATTTTTTTAAACTCATGAACCTTTTTATTTGATTTTAAGAAATATGGCCACTATAATACCAAGAGAAAAAGAACCATCATTTTGTACACAAACATAAAGCTGCCTCCTATAGGGTTTAGTTGGTTTTAATAATAACACAAAAAAAGCACACAAGACACAAAGACTCTTCAACAGATTTACTCAAACAGCTTTGCTCGAGAAGAAAAAGGCACAGATTTAAGGGGATGACAATGATTATTAAGAATATAGTAAATGGGGGCTCAGCCAAAAAGTGACACTTTGTGAACTAAGTCAGGAAAAACGAACAAAATGAACTCTTTCCAATTATCTGCCTTCATTAAAATGAATTCTTAAATTAAATTGTATAAACATATGATATAAAGATGGTACTCGGGAATTGTCTCTGTATATTTCCTCTATGTACAAATCTTTGTATACAACTTCAACGTTCCTTATATATTTCCTATATACCAAAATGTGCCCAGGCCTCCAAACTGCATGCCCTGAATCCCTGTGGCACTGGCTGGCAGCTGGGTGACCCCAGGGGCTTTCTGCCAGAATACCTGGGAAGTAGGAGGGATCAGTCAAATGTAGTCATCTTCAACTGGCTCCCCATTGACATCACAGTAGTGGATGAAAATGGCCACTACCCGCTGAAACACACCCTTCTTCATTTGACGCATCTCGGAGATTTCTTCTCCTATTGTTTCCATACAGATGTCTGCAGACAGCTGTCCTTTCCTTCGAGGAGCATAGATGGTACCTTGAAAATGAGAAAGTAAAGGGGAAACATGCAGGATTATCAAAATCATCTGGAAGTCACTGGTTAAGCTGCACCATGAGAAAAGCCTATCTGCTGTAATGCAATGCCACTGAATTAGGTATAGCTCCTGGAATGGGCCCCCAAGGTTCCACATACCACACTATTGCCCATGTTTGGTGACTCAGACAGCACACGTGAGTAAAGGCCCAACATGGCAACAGACCAGACAGGTAAGTCATATATACATGTAGTTCTCCGAATTGATTTCTTCATAAAGTAGGTTTTAAAAACTTCCTACAAATGGATGTTCAAGCATGCTAACATTTTTTGAAGTGTTTGAATATAGGAAAAACTATATTCAAAAGATCTTCAAGTTTCTCCCCAAAATCTATACCTGAATCATAAGGAGAAGTGGTTCATAAGGAGAATAATCACTAATGTAAATGGAACAATTTTGAAATAATATAGCTAACAAACTCTTAATAAAGAGTAAGAAAATTATAAATATTTAGGTAATAAAAACATCTAGGTAGAAAAATTTGTCTCAAGTACCTCTGCTCACCAACCTTTATATATCCCTAGTAAGTTCACTGATTTGTACTATATACAAATTGAGAGCTGCTGTTTGTAGGTGGAGAACCACATAATAAAAAAATAAAAAATAAAAACATTTATATCGGTATCTGGGCTCTTTTCATAATTTGGCTATTGTGGACACTGCTGCTACAAACAGTGGGGTGCAGGTACCCCTTCAGATCACTGTTTGTATCTTTTGGATAAATACCTAGTAGTGCAACTGCTGGGTCATAGGGTAGCTCTAATTTGGGAGAGGTAGATGAATGGATAAAGAAGATATGGTGTGTGTGTGTGTATACACACACACACACACACACACACACACACACAATGGAGTACTACTCAGTCATCAAAAAATGAAATACTACCATCCACAACTACATGGATGGAACTAGAGGGTATTATGCTAAGTGAATAAGTCAATCAGAGAAAGACAATTACCATATGATTTCAGTCATATGTGAAATTTTTTTTTTAAAGATTTTATTTATTCATGACAGAGAGAGAGAGAGAGAGGGAGGGGAGGCAGAGAGAGAGGGAGAAGCCGGCTCCATGCAGGGAGCCTGATGCGGGACTCAATCCTGGGACCGCTCCCTGAGTCAAAGGCAGATGCTCAACCACTGAGCCACCCAGGCGACCCTCATATGTGGAATTTAAGAAACAAAGCAGAGGAGCATAGGGGAAGGGAAAGAACAATAAAATAAGATGAAATCAGACAGGGAGATAAACTGTAAGACTCTTAACCATAGGAAACAAGCTGAGGGTCGCTGGAGCGAGGGTGGTGGGGGCATGGGGTAACTGTATGATGAGCAATAAGGAGGGCACGTGATGTGATGAGCACTGTGTGTTACATGCAACTGATGAATCACTGAACTCTACCACTGAAACTAATGATATACTATATGTTAACTAATTGAATTTAAATAAAATATAAAAAATTAAAAATATCCCTCCCCACATTTATATGGGAAGCAATTTAAAGGCTACACTGCCTTTAACCCAAACAAAATATGAAGTATCAAACACAGTAAGATATACTCAAACTAAAGAATATAAATCAAGTCAGGACATATTTACTTTCTTCATCATCTTCAAAATCGTATCTGGCGAAGCTGTTGGGTTCTGCAGCCCGCAATGATCTCAACCAAGGGAAGTCAGAGATCATGGAATATGGTGCTCCATCCACAACCCCTAAAATAAGAAGACACATTAACAGTGCTGCTGGTGTGAAAGTCAAGAACAGGGCCAAACACTGTAGTATTTCGTAAGCAGGATGTAAAATGTGCTTTTATCCATCACGGGTAAAAAAAAAAACACTGGACCAGGAGAGGTGGACTCTAATTGTAACTCTGCCGCTATTAGGTCATGTGATCTCGGCCACCCTTTGATTTTAGTATGCCTCAGTTTCTCCCTCTTTCTAAATAAAATAAAGAGGCTGAGACAGGTGCCCTAAAGTCATTTCAACTCGTAAACTGTAGGAGGTTTCAATTTTCTTCTACTTTTTGTGTTTCAACACTGCTTCTGATTATTTGGGTATGGTAAAGATTTGAAGAGGGAGAGCAATATTTATGTGGTTGTTGCTACCTGCAGACACTCAAAACAGCCATTATCCCAAGAACTGGAGGCTCCTGTTCCTACCCTCCCTATGGCCTTCTCTCCATCTAGTTAGTGAGCAACTATGTAACTGCCCAAACACTGGTAAATGCTCACCTTCTAAAGTATAGATTTCTCTACCCCAGGGGTACTTGGGGTATTTCTTTAAATCATCTTCACTCCGTGTGGCTTCAGGGAAGAATTCATACTTAATGAGTTCTCTGGAGGCAATAAGAAAAATTAAATAAAAATTACAAAACTGGAAATGATATTGGGATGTGGGGTAGAAAGGATGCATCGAAGCTGTATCAGGCCCAGAGTCTAGTGAACATCTCAGAATATTAAAGAGCCAACAGAAGTAGAAAAAGCTGGAGTATACATATCTAGTCAGGTTTCAATTACTTTCCTCACTATCTTCAAAATCCTATCGAGGAAAGAAAGAAAGCAACACTCTAATCAAATGTTTTGTGTGTTTAAAATGCTAAATAAAACATTTATATAACTGATGTATAAAAAAGCCCAACTTTCTGATGATGTAAAAACGTTAACAGTAGTAAGGTCTTTAAATTTCATCTCTTTTCCATGCACTGGGGCAAAAGGAATGGAGTCAAATGTACATGTATGGTCAGTTCCTGCAGTTTTTCTCGAAGTTTAGAAATAAAGTTACAAATGTATACAATGCTCTTTAGTTTTAAGTACTCATTCCCCTCAGTCTTTACGTGTTATATGGCAAATGTTTCAGTGCCTGACAAGCTCAGGCGGAATCATTTCAAATATGATAAGAATAACTAGGATTTGTTTCTGGGACCCCTTGCTATGGGAAATGATGGAGAAGAGCCTCTGGGGCCATGGATTACTTACTGATTGATGTTTGCTATAGTATCCATCCAACTGCGGATGCGCACCTTGTTCCGGACATTGGGCGGGTTACTGAATTCATGGATAATACAGATGTGATAGGGGTAGGGGCCGCTAAATAGCTTCTGCTCCAGAGTCAGTGTGTCCACCTGGAGAAGACACCATAGACAGGGCTTTGAACCAAGGAAGAGAATATCTTGGAAATTTATCTCCTTAGAATATGAACAATCTTTCTTTAGGACCTCAATTTTAAAATCTTTGGCATATCTGAAAATCAAATAGTCACATCCAGTTCCGAACATAGCTTGCCAGGCCAGGATTGGGTCTTGTATAATTCTTCTGTCTAGCAAGCTCACTGATTCACATGTCATTGCTACATAAACACCCACTAAAGCAGGGAATCCTGATGTAGGTAACTGACCCCGGGGATCCACTCCTGAGTACGTCCTTCATAGGTTTAAGTACTGGCTGCATTACAGAGCTGCGAATGTGTAGTATTTTCTATGCTCGATTCAAACTGGCCTACAGCCAATCCTAGAGACAGAACGCATTCTCTTGCTCCCTTGTAGCCTTTGTTCACTTGCCTTCTTCTCATGGTCCCCTCTTCCCTATCTCTACTTAGGCGATCCTGCCTTGCCATCTTAGCGGCATGCGTGTCCACCTCCTACTGGAATGGCAAGCTCCTCAAGAGAAGGACGTATCTATGTATGTATTCTTCAACTCCAGAAAATTATAGACAACAAATGATTTGTTTGTTGAAATGAATCTTTTGGGGCCAGGCTTACACACTGACTGCAATGATCATTTACTATTTCCTTTAAACTTTATTTTGGCACCAAGCACAGAGTCTTACATATTTGCTCCTTCCCCTTCTGCCCCATCTTGCTCCCATTTTACTGAAAAGTAACTGACATACATCACTGTGTAAGTTTAACACATACAACATGAATAATCTGATTTATACAGATTGTGAAATGATAACCGTTAACACCTTTAGCCAATATTCATCTTTTTATGTATGTACGATAAAAACTTTCTTCTCAGTAATGATAATAATAGCAGCTACCACAGGACTACTTACTACACACCAGCAATTGTTCTGGTACTTCACATATATTAATTTAACTATCATGATAAGTGTAGGTTTTTATTCTAATTTTACATATGATTTTTTATTTCTATAAGACAAAAAAATCTGCTCTTGGTCAGTGAATGAGAATTTGAAATCAGGCAGCCTGAAACCAGAGTCTGTGCTCTTGACCACGGGCAACTTTTAATAAGTAAAATAACTTGAGTAACAACTACCTGCATCATATAGCTTGCTAAAAACCCACAAAAATCAAGCAGAGAAGCATTAAGGAAGAAGACTGGCAAGATAGTCCAGCTTGGTTACAAGAACTGTGTAGAATCTAAAGATTACTACAGGTTGAGCGAATGAATAAATTCCAAGTCCAAAAAGAAAGAAAACTAAAAAAAAAAAAAAAAAAAAAAAAAAAAAAATTTAACTGCAATATTCCTCAGAAAAGAGCAGAGAGAGCTCGTTACCTGCTGCATTGGGCGTAGATATATGATGCGGTTTCTCTCAGGAGGCATCCTTAGTATCTGATCTAGGACTTGATCCATATTCAGTTTCTTGCACTGTGCGTAGTCAAATCGATTTACAATTGGTGCATTTTCTACTTTTAAATGTTTCAGTACCCTGCACCTGGTAGCTATGAAATTAAAACAATGGTAAGCTCTACAAATATTCTATATAAAATAATACAGCAGTGTACAGACCATCTTGAATCATCTTTGGAGGAGAATACTACAGACCTGAACATCTCTTAATATTAAGTACTGTCATAAAGTACAGCTAACAGTTATCAAAATGATTTGAAAATGTCATGGGGCGCCTGCATGGCTCAGGCAGTTAAGTGTCTGATTCTAGGCTTCAGCTCTGGTCATAATCTCAGGGTCAGGAGACTGAGCCCCACATGAGGCTCTCCACCCAGTGTGGAGTCTGCTTGGGATTTTCTCTTTCTCTTCCACTGCCCCTCCTGCCCATGCTCATGTGCATGCTTTCTAAGAAAATATTAAAAAAAAAAAAAAAGTCATTCTGTCCTGTTCAAAAGAAGGTGGTCACCATCATGTTGAAGGGATGTCAAAGAACTTTTTCCTACCTAAGATTTTACTGGAAAGGAGTCCATATTCCAGAGAGTAACTTGCCTAAACATAGCAACTGTTTTAAAAATATTTATTTAAAAGAATGAATGATGGTAACTATCACATTATACAATTTTATGGGTAATGTTCAAATAAACCTAGAATAATTTACATATATTATCATACATTCACCCACAGGAAATGAGCAGAGCTGATTTTAATTTCTATTGTAAGTTTAAAAGCAAAACCTTAAGAGACCCAAAGTATTTGGATACTTTAGTCTAAGGCTGTATAATCCAGTGTGGTAGCCACTAGCCACCTGAGCTTTTTAAATTTCTATTAACTATAATGTATTAATATTAACCATTTAGTTTCTCAGTCATCAGCCACAGTTCAAATGTTTAATAGTCACAGGTGGCCAGTGGTTACCGTATCAAGCAGTGCAGATACAGAGCATTTCCAACACTGTAGAGTTCTATTGAAAATGCTGGCCTGAAACATGATTAAATATGCTCCCACCAAACATGCAAATATCAAGTTATATATAAAGAAAAATAGTTGCTATATAATAAATGCATTTAACTGTAAGAGTACTCTAACTTCAGAAAAATCTCCCTTTCCTTTTCTATTAACCTCAAAGTTCCCTCTGATCCAATTTTTTACTATAGATTTCAACCTCATCCAACTCAAGAGAGAATAAGATGGAAGATATGATAAAAACCACAGAGCTGATATGCTTCATCTCTTTAACATTTCAGAAAGACATCTTCTATAACATCCTTGACACAATGTCATCACCTTCCTGAGCAGTCGAGCCCTGTAACTAACTTGATGTTGGAGGGCTAATCAAGTCTCTGCCTTTCTGACTCATTTTCTTCTTCTGTGACCTGGCAGGAGGAAGGGGAAGCAGGGTAGGTGACAGGAAAGGAGGAAAAGAGAGAGGATCAGATAATGATAGAGGTTCAATGGCTCTGCCCTGTAAAACCAGACAAAGTTAAGGTCAGTTCAGACCTCAACTAGCCATCTCGCCCACCATTAACTGTTTGGTGGGTGTCTAGGGACAGAACTGCTTATCTAGGATCCCAGATCCCATGATAAGCTGAGGTAAACAATTTGGTTTAAGAGCAAACAAAAGGCAGGGCCTGAGGCCACGTGATCTATCACTAGGTATAGAGAAGATATGGAGAGAATGAATCCTCTGAGTTAAGTGCAGAAGTGAAAACCAATCAGATTCTCTAAGAGATGAATGAAGAAAAGAATGAGAAGTCAAAGCAGCTCAAAGATTGTGAGGCAGATTCTCAAACCTCAGAGAGGAGAGTGATGAGAGTGCTGCCTTAAGCCAGGCTGGGCTCCCCTGCTGTTATGACCTCTGAGCTTCTGAAGGGCCCTAATTCTGTTTTAGGAGGAAACTCCAAAAGGAGATGGTCATTTAGTAGATATTTTAAGACTTCATTGACTGGAATGGAGTAAAGTATCACCTCTTACGGGTGAACATAGGGTCTAGAGTTTTCTAGAATTCAGGAGAGAGGTAGTATTTATATATTAGTTTAGCTCTTCTTTCTGGGATTCTCCTAATATACGACAAATTGGTAAGGATTTCCTGGTTTTGCTCACTAATAGTAACACAGAAAACAATCAAAAACAACTAGTAAGTAGCACAGAAGTGCAAAGAAAAGAAAGCCGCGAATACTACAGTACTCATACAATACAAAACTAATATTAGGCAAGCTTTTACTTAGAGGTAGGACCTATGTTTAAGTGTACATATATATACACACACACATACACACATGTATCATTGTATTTAAATCTTCACAAATGTTTATAGGGTAAGCATAATTATGCACACTTTACAAATTGAAAAAAGATGAACCCAGAGAATATGTAACTTGTCCAAAGCAAAAAACATGTCATATCTTCATAATTCTACATGGACAGGTACCAAAATGTGATTTTGACTGAAAATGGAGAAATGGACATATCAAACACTGAAATTTTAAAAAAGCTCACACAAAATAATACCCTACTCCTATTTGTTCAGAGGTAAATATGTATATAAGTAGAAACGGACTGGAAGGACACGCATTAAAGGCATCAGTAGAGATGGCAGGGGCTTATGGGATTGGCAACACAGGACAATGGGACTAAGGGGAAAAGTGGGAGTCTGGACTGAGGATAATGTGCCAGGAACTGAGGTTATGACTGACGATGTCCATCAAATTTAGAGCCAATAAGCACATAAGGTGCAATCACCACTCCATGACAACAGGAACACAAAACACTACCAACATCATATAGCTTGGCAAATAGTAGAGACAGAATTCGAGCAGACATTTACTTGGCTCCAAAGCCCATACATGTTGTTTATCTACTCTGTAGATTAAGGAGCAATTACCATTTAGAGGAAAGCAGAGGAGAGGTTGTTTTAAAAGATGAAGTCTCTGCACTTGCTCCCTCACAACAACTAGGGAGCAACTGCCTGACAACTACAGAACGGGGACAGAATTAGAAATAATCCAACATAAGGATTCCTTTGAAAAAATAAAGAAATGTTATTGTAGTATGTATGAGTCCTTAATTCTTTAAGCTCATTCGTGATGCTTTTGTGTGACAGAGGCCTAAATACATACCATGGATGAACATCATCTTGGGACAGTCCTTTAACACGAGATCCGTGATTCCACAGTTGGTCATAGTGACTCCAACAAGATTTTTGGATTTTAATACAAGGACCTACAAGGAAAAAAATTTTAAAAGATGTATCTTTCAAAAAAAAAAAAAAAAAAAAAAGATGTATCTTTCGGCAGACTTTTTTTTTTTAAACCTTAAATGTTTTCACTGGCACAAGTTAAGAAGCAGCTGTTATCAATTTCTTCTTTTAGGGCAAAAAAAAAAAAATATATATATATATATATAAAGATGGAAACTTTAGTCATTATTCAGGAACTTGGCTGAAACTAAAAACTAACTGGTGGCTTTTTTCTTCACCTGCACATGGTCATCCTCAATCACAGGATCACTGGTACTGGTGGATTTGTCTGCTGTCCTCTTCCGTTTCATGGCATGACGTGGCTTTGTTTTGGCAACCTCTAGAAAAAGGCAAGAGGAAAATCCAAACTTTAGCTTTTAGCTTTTTCCTTCAAGAGAATACAACCTCATATTGTATGAACTCTCTCAAGGCAACTCTCAAATCTACGACTTGGTTCCCAACAGAATATCATTGGATTATAACCCAATAGAACATAACCTCTATTTCCATATGACTATTCCAAAACAAGATCACCCTGCATTATCTCAAACCAATCGACATCAAATAGGATTTCCCTTCTCATACCTTGACCATTATCAACAATCTAACAACTTCTATCTCCAGTTACCAACCCATCCTAAATACTGTTGGTGGATTAAACTCACCATTTTCCTGTTGAACAACTCTGAATTACTAACTACTGCTTAGTAAATAGGTTTCAAGGCCTGATACTTATTCTCAATTTTATTCCATACTGTGTCCTAGTCATCTGCCACTGCCAGAGCATTTGAAGTCAAAATCATTCTAGCTCCTTCTGCCCAGAACATCCTTTCCTGACTTCATTCTACCCATTCCTGAAAAGTCCAGCTCAAATATCCCCTCCTCTAACAAATCACCTCGGCCCCCAAGCCCTCTAAGTGGTTCTGTAATTCCCTGTATACTTGTTTCTCCACTTAAAGGTTTCTTGAAGACAACACTTTCACACCTTTGTGTCAATGTCAGCCACTAGCATCTAAAATGAACATTTACTGAACAAATTGGCACTCAATATTCACTGAAAGAGTGCATTAGATACATAAATGGAATAACAATAGTAGCAAGTATTTACGAGCGCTTACTGTGTGTCAGGCACTTTTCTACGGATTTTACTTGCATTAACTAATTTAATCCTTAAAACAGACCTCTGAGATTACTCTCTGTTTTACAAATAAGGAAACAGTGACATAGGACAGTACAAGGGCTTGCCACAGCCTAAGTGGAGGAATCAGGAGGCAAGACCAGGCAATCTGGCACCAATCACTATGAAAACCTATAGTCTTTTATCTGTCAGATCCTGGTTAGCAAGACCCTAACACATTTACTAGCGTTGTTCTAAAACATGACAGTGTAATTATAAAAGCAAATATTATGTTGATTTTATTTAAATGCAAGGTCTAAATTCATCTCTAAAACTTTAACAAGCACATATACATTCTAAGACAAAACACTGAGAAATCACTGTCCTCATTTTTTGACAAACATTCTGTAGGAGAGCATTTATTAAATGCAGTAAGGCTGATCTTAATGAATTAAATCTCACCACACTGCTTTCGGATACCACTAGTATATTATAGACATCCTACCTGGTAATTCTGTAACTTCAAAGGTCGAAGATTAGAAAGAAAGGGAAAACAAGGCGCAGATATTGCAAATTCCCAAAGGCTTGGCTTGGGTTAGATTGGAAATCTAGGGATCTAATTCAAGTGTTTTTTGTTTTGTTTTGTTTTTAAGACACTGGAACATTCTCTACCACTTGAAACCTTTGTGAAACCTCACTATACAAACCAACTGAAAGCAGCTGCTCTGGTTGAAAGCTATAAAAGAGAGCCTAATAGTTCTGCCCACGGAACATCCTCTGAGGACCCTGAACTCAAACAAAATCCTGGGGCTCTGGAAAAGATAACTAGCGATCTAGCCAACCCACAGAAGGCCTTCTTCCATAGTATTCCTGAAGGGACTTCATGCAAAATCTATTTATCTTTATTGACAAGGAGTCTGCTAAAGGCAGCACATTTTACATGACAGATAAAATTCACACACCTGTTATGACCAGTAATAGGAACTGATTTGTCTCCCAGTACCCGAAAAATGAAAACAAACAAAAACCCGGTCTGTTTCCAATCCTTTATGACAGTGTTGAAATCAGAATCTTCTGTTAGCATTCTCTTTTTATGATCTGATTTCCAAACTTTTCACCTTCCTGGAATGTTCTCTTCCTTAACTAATCAGAACATGGGGTTCAAAAAGTTAAATTTCCTGCTCTCCAGAGTGTCCAGATTGGCAGTTCATATTTTTCTATGAGAAGTTATAAATCTGTGTCACACTTTATAAGCATTAAAAACAAAGGCCTCCCAATGTAAAAGAAAAAAAGATTAATCTTATTTTTTTCTCATGCCTCCCTCTTTGTTTAGGGACAATTTTTAGTGATGATTTCATACATCTACCAGCATCAACATACCTCATATGTTGGTTCCTACCACTTATTAAGTTCACAATTATTCACTGAGCCCCACATCATGTAACACATTGTGCTAGAAGCTGGGAATTAAATGGCAAACAACCAGACACTGTCCCTGCCCTCACGGAGCTCAGTCTATTGGAAAGACAGACAGCAAAACACAGAATTACAACACAGTATAGTTAACATTGGCATAGAAGATGCTACAGAAACACAGAAAACAAACCATTTCGGTCTTGGGGTATCAGGGAAAGAGGTTAGTATTTATGAGAACCATATCATATTAATCTTAAATGCTATTCTTTGACAATCCAGTTAGTTATTTTTGTCATATTTATTTTATAAAGTATACAATGAGGATACAAACAACTTACAAGTATTTATTCCCAAAATAAGAATTCATAAAATAACTATGTTAGCTTCTAACAGGGTTTTAACACTACATAAGGCCATAAACTGAAAACCAAATTAAAAACTCATTTTGTTTGCTAACTGATTTTTAAAAACTCCATTAACCCTCAATCAAGTTTCTTCTTTTATTGATTTTTCTCCTTAAAACTTTGAATAGCAGAATGGCCAATAGATATAAAAAACATGCTAGATCGAAAATAGCAAATTGAAGGCCACTCAAATAATTTCTTCTTTCCAAAAGAGATCCAGATACTAAAATCAGCACTTTGACATTTCTCCAGAAAACTTGTTTCTGAAAGTAAATGGGCACTTGTACTGTTGAAAAAATATGAGGTAATAATTTATCTACTGTACAATTAGCTACATACACATTAGAAATCTTCTCAACTTGAAAAAAATCACAAGATAACAGATATAATTTACCTAAAAAAGTAGAAATGAGATATTTTTTATTTCTAGATAATTATTTCACCTAAGCAAGGTCCTAGTCCTGAAACAATTCAGAAAGAAATGGTAAAGAGGAGAGCAGAACATGAGACAACAAATATGTCAAAGCCCTGTATGGCTAATACAATATATTTATATCAAAAACAAAACCAAAACAACCCCCACCCCCTGCAAAAACTGTAACAATTGAAACATTTACAAAAGAGAAGAAACAAAAGACAAAATCAGAGACAAAACAATCCCTAAATAGGAAGACTCCATGCTGCAAAAATGACAATTATCTTTTCTGTGCGTTAATGTAATGGAAGTCCAAAAAAAACACCGAGATTTGTTTTTGGAGCTTGACAAAATTGTTGTAAAAAAATGACTTAAAAATAAATAAGAAATGCATGACTAGCTGAGGAAATTTTGAAGAAGAATAAAGAAAGAGGATAGAACACTGGAACAGAACAGAATGCTCAGAGACAAAACTAAGTTTATCTAATATATATGATAAAAAAGCATTTCAAAATAATGACATGAGAATGGAAGCCAATAACTAGCACTGAAACAACTCAGTGACAATGACAATTTGGAATAAAAAAAAATGAAGTTCATTCCCACAGATTAAAATAAAGAGCTCAGATAGGCAAATGAATAAAAGAATGGGAAGGTGAGAACAATTATCTGAACCATACTTAAGGTCTTCCACAGCAGAAAACAGAGAAATCATAAAGGTAAACAAGTAGATCCAACTTGACAAACATGAAAAACCATGCAACAAAAGGCATCATCACAAGGAGTTTCTATGTAATGGGCACAGAGATCTTCTGCTTGGGAGGATGAAAATGTTCAGATGGATGGTGGTAATGTTTGCACAATACTTACAAGTATTAATTCACAAAATAACTATGTTAGCTTCTACACTACATAAGGCCATAAATTGAAAGCCAAATTAAAAACTCAATGAATGCACTTAATGTCAATGAAATGTACACTTCAAGATGGTTAAAATGGTGAATTCTTTATGTATCTTAAAAAAAGAGATGATAAAACATTTAAAATTCAAGCTGGGAAATGTATTTTTCGTCATATGGCAGAACTAGTGTTTGCAAAGCATAAGGAAATATTTAAATAAAACTCATTTTATTGTTAGTTAATGCTACTATGATTACCATGTAAATAAGGTCTCAAATTTATCTCCTGAAAGCTTATTTTTGTTAGTTTAGTTCCATGTGATTTGATCACGTCTATTTAGTATACAAAGAAAACATTAACTCTATATTCTGGAGCTGATTTTAAGATTTTCAAATTAAGGGAGACCTGGAGAAAATGAAAATGTATTATTATTCATTGATAGCTATTCATGACTTAATAAAAGGAGGAGATATTACTGAAAAACCAGGTCAGAAATATAAACAGAACCATTCTTGAGAAATGTGCTTACCCCACCCAATCCAAAGCCTTGACATAAATCATATGTTATCAATGAAATTATATACATATCTATGTTTTGGGTGTATCTTGAAAAATAATTCTCAGCTAAACCACCTACTTACCTGCTTATCTCCTGGCAAACCTATCTGGAAGCAAAACTAGATTTCAGAAAGAATTACTAAGTACTGCAAAGGCAGACAGAGGGGTATACCCTGTACGATATGTTCCCCAGCCCCAGCAACCTCAGGTCTTTACCTTCTGGCTAAGGTTTAAAGCTTCCCTAAGAGTTACAACCTCCCTAAGTAATGGGATGGGAGCAGAGTTACATTGCGACTTAGACATCAGAATGAGTATTGTATTAGGGTCAACATACACAGTTATATTTCTCGTAGAGGCTTAACGGTTTGACTTTTCCTGGGTTGGATATTTTACAAGATCTTTTACATGCCTTCCCCCCACCCCTGCTGAACATTAGTTCAAACTTTGTATGATCACAGAACCCCAACATAGAATTCAATTTGCCAAACTGGCTTTATGTAAGAAAACTCATGGAACGATCTCATGCCCCTGTCAAGGCCTACCCTGCGGTTGCTAAATCCTGGCAGCATTGTCATACCTGACTCAGATACCAGCGGTACATGGGAGAGTCTGCTCCTGGCCCTTGTTAGGGGCCTCCGAGGGTAGTCTTCATTAGACTGCACGTCATAGCTCTCAGGCTGGGAGCTCCCCCTCCTGTCCTCACCTGTAGCCCCAGAGCCACTCCCATTAGTCCTCTCATCATGTGCTGGGCCTGAAGACCCCCCTTGTGGCAGAGTCCTAAAGGAAAAGGCGGATCTCGTACCATCCGGGCCATTCACAACACAGGCTCGGCTGGTTGAAGGACGTTCCTCATCAGAACACCTGCTAGTTCTCCTTTGGGATTCTTGGGGCCTGTGACAGCAGCATCTGGGGCAGACAGAACTCTCTGCATCTCCCTCCTCCATGGCCTCAGAGTCCTCTGACCCACCGGGGGAGCAGACACACTGCCTGGACACATCCACTTCTGAAGGGCTAGGCTCGGAAGAGCCGCCGCTGTTCACCGTCCTTACAAAGTCGGGGCTTTGAGAAGCAGTGCTGTGTGAGCTGGAGGTTCCCACTGTGCTGGCGGTGGCGCTGCTGCAGCTGGGATAAACATCCTTGTTTTTTTTCTTTTCAGGAATATCCCTAGCTGCTTTCATATCGGCTTTGATCTGCTCACTGGTGACCTGACAGCCTTTCTCACAGCTGCTTTCCTCGAGGGGAAACTGCTTCGATTGGCCCATCTGATGGGAGTTGTACCTCTTTCGAAGTGGAGTCTTGCCTTTTCCACTTACTGCTTATAGAAAAAGAAGAATGGCCCGAGGAAAAGAAAAGATTTCAGTACAAATTCTGGACAAAAGGCAAGAGTAAATTTGGAACAGGAAACAATGTACACTAATTTTCCTAATGTATAATGATGACAGTATCACTCAGCTGCTTAACAATTTTCTATGGTCTCTAGTGCCTACCTGGTTTACTCTCCTCAGCTCAGCCTCCATGGCCCACTACGATCTAGTTCCAAACTAGCTTTCTGTTCGTGGCCCTTCTGATATACATACTACACGCTAGCCCAAACTTTTCTCTGAACATACCCTTGCCATTCTACTGCTGGGCCTTTGTTCTCACCAATTCTTCGGCCTCGTGCATCTGTTCAATCTCTTCTGCACCCCCACCCCAAAGCCCCTGTAGGATATGCCCTGTGGTATCATTATACTAGATTTCTGACCTGACTCTTCAACCAGATTGGAGGTTCCTTAGAGAGAGGGATCACGACTTATTCATGTCTGCACCCCTCACCTCACCTAACACAGTACCTGGGGCACAGTAAGGCTCAATGAATAGATAAAGGGATACTTAAATAAGATTTTGTCTGGCTGACAGAAGATCTAGTTTCTAAATTCAGAATCTGAACTTTCTCGGAAACATTGTTATTAGTCAGCTGGTCACATTCCTTTTCCTAAATTTTAGTTTCCATAAAAGCTCCTTTCAACCACAGTGTGAAGATACCAGAATTTCTTAAAAGGAATAAAATAAGAATAGAGTAATCAGTCATTGGTTAGTAAGTGATTCCAAGTCTAAAGAACTAAGCTTTCCACACAGAAGTGATTATGTATTCAGGGCCAGTGTTAAGGGTATACTGAATATTCAGATATATTAAGGAGTAGAGTACCCAAGGGAAATTAGTGGACAATTTTTAAAAACCTCACCCTTTGCCCAAAGTGGTATGCATGTAGTTCTGAGAAACAGCAGGGAGGGAAAGACAAGGAAGATGAATGACCTGAAGGTTATGAGAACGAAAGCTTCTTGGTGAGGTAAATGGTAGAAGGCTGCTGACTAGATGGAAGGGGAGGCTGGGATTGTAAGAAGACACTGCAGGACCCCCTCAAGCACCAAATCAGCCACCAACATTCACTAAGCACAACTGGACAGATTATCAGCTGGCCGGGTGGTTGTTTTCTCATTGCTCTGGATGCCTTAGGAGTCACCCTCCATGTGAAGCCCAGGCCTCTCGCTAATCCTTCATTCCCTGATGCCACAGGGTCCTAAAGCCTCCACTGTGGAAGTCACAATCCTCACGCCTTCTCTTCCCTGAGCCCCGATTCCACAATATTTCTGTTGTGCTACACTTGCCCTTGAGAGTGCCACCCAAATTCCCCTCTCCCTTGGGCTATGGCCCTTTTCGCCTCCCGTCACATTCCATAAGGATATGTTAACTGCACCACAGACTGTGGTAGGGACACAGTATATAAAGGTCACAAGTGTCCAGTTCTCACAATGACTCCCACTAACCGGTCCCAGCAAGATATTATCTCTCACCTGACAATTCCCTGGACTGCACTGACTCTCCGGATTTTTCTTCACGCTCAGAGTAACGTCGAGCACCATTCTTAGGAATCCAGACTTCTTGGAGTTCTAGACTGTCTTCTTCATCATCACTCTCTGAATCATGAACAGTAATTGGAGTTGGTTTTACTACACGCTGAAGACCACTGGGTCCTAAAACAGAAAGCACAGGCCTAACAGTTACTTTTTGCCAAGAAAGGCTCTCACTTCAAGTAATATTTCTAGGGATCTGGGCTCACAGAGATGCTTTGGCTCTATGTAGCCTTCTTTATCACTCATGTTAATGGAATATATACGTTTCTAAAAGCAGATCAAAATAGAAGATCATATGGTATCCCCCTTTAGGACTTTCACTATTTGAAAAAGTCACATAAATCATCCTAAAAATAATCAAAGTAAGTCATAATAATCATTTTAAAAATAGCTTACTTTCCCAATTTTGCAAATGTATGAAGACAAAGCAAGTGAAAATGAACTTCAGAAACCTATAGGACTGGTGAGCACTCTTCATTCTTTGAGTGGTCTTTCTCATTAGATGTAGCAAGATACATTCTTGAAATGCTAGACACATGTTACAGTTTGGTTATTTGAGCATTTATATTTATGTAAAAAATGTTTTCTCTGCTTGGCAGTACACCTCTCTGACAAATGACTGAAGTTCACTCTACCGATAAAATGTAAGCTCCAAAGAACCTTGCCTGTCTTGTTCCTGTCACACTGTACAATGCCTGGCACAGAGTAATACTCAATAAATACTTGCTGAATAAGTGACTGCATCTGTAAGACACTTAAAACAAGGACAGTTAAAGATATTTTCAATTCAAAGACAAGGTAGCATTCCAACAGACCAGGAGTAAGAAACCTTGGGTTCTAATCTCCGTGCTGTCCCTTTAAGACTGGCCAAGTGGTCTTAAGCACATTATTTAAACTCATTCTGAAAGACTACTGGTTACCCCATCTGTAAAACACGGTGTTGTATCAGATAATCTTTAAGGGCCTTGTGACTCTACAGCCTGCCTGCCATAAGTCACCCACTGGCAAACAGATGAGATCTTGGTCTGTTAACTAAACCAAATCAACCTCTCCATTCCTGTTCCTCCCACCAAAATGAAGGGAGAAGACAAGCAAACTATAATCAGGTCATTTACTTTTTCCATCAAAAATATGAGTGCTTTCTTTTTACACACACACAAACACCCATATGTGAACACCAATACAGAAAGAGGAGTTGTTGCCACAGTTTTAAAAAATAACAAACTTTAATAAGATACACACATACATACACACACACACAGCAAGTAGAACATCAATATACTACAGCTGTCAATAAGAAATAGCATATAACACATCTTTGTAATGTTAACAAAATAATCACTCTCAGTGTTTTACTTTCTTCATTTGAGTCAGGCCTGAGTTACAACCACAAATGTGGGAGTCACATGATTACCTGCTTGTTCCTCGTCAACATCCACAGGGATAACTGGCTGACTGCGAGCTGCTGTCTCCTGTCCGCTTGCGGCCACTACCTCTCCATCCTCTGGCACCATGTCTTCCATCTCATTTAATGCTTTAAACAAAAATAAACACAAAGTGAAACCCACAGAGGTCTAAAAAAATCACAATGGCAGGCAAATCTGGAGCACCCCTGAGAAACCAACAGCCCTGTGATAATTAGGCCCACGCTGGAAGGATCACCTAAAACAGTGCTTCATTATACAGACATGAACAAGAAGAGCCCAATTATTCTATGGGAGAGGCAATTACAATGGGAAAGAAGCACTTGGTGAAGCAAGCCCACCACTGTAAGATGAAAGCAGGGAGAGCCACGCACAGCTGGGAGAAGAAAGCACCATGTTCCTTCCTGAAAATGTCACCAGGAATGGCTATAGGAGGCCACTGTGGGCCTCCCTCTAGGCCATTTACTGGACAGTAGTGAGGGCCAGCTACCAGAAGACCGCATGGTCATTTTAGAAACAATGAGTCTTGGAGTATGTGCCAGCTACACCAGGATGTACTGGGCAGGCACGCTCTAACCATACATTTCTTCTCCTACTCTCTGGCAGCTATGTTCCAATTTTAGCTAAGACCGGACAAAGATTACGAACAAATATACTAAGTGCGTTTTTGACATTTTTCTATCATTCAAATGTTCTGCATCAAAGAATTTGTGACAGTTATTAGTGCCTATCAGTGAATGGGAATGTGTGATTTTATTTATATTTTTCCAGAAGATGAGCACAGTGAGCAACTTCAGACCAATAAGCTTCAGTTAGCTTACTCTTCTTCTTAGGATAAAATGGTCACTTTTCCAAGAGGACCTAAATAATTCCCAGCTTTGCCAGCTTTTCACAAGAATAAACTCAAATCCCCCAAGTCAGTGGCAGATAAACTAGTACCCTCTTACAACCTAAGCTTGTGCTAGACCTCAGTCTGAGTCAGAGCAATAACCATATTATCTTTCCATTTACAGCTCAGCCACAACCCTGTTTATCACTATATCCTCAATGCTTAGGGATGCTCAAGGACTACTCTGGGAAGTAAACCAACCAACCGTTTGGATGAAATGAATAGACCAACAAAAGCGAAAACAAGATTCTGTTCCTGAAAGAACTACGGAATCTACTTAAATAGACAAGACAAATTCAGTTAACAAATAAGGCAAAAGAGGATCACGACAGAAAGATACCATTCAGTGGGGTTTGCTTTGGTCTTTAATATACACCAAAGCACAATCCCCTTATGTTCAGTCTCCCATTTCAAATTCTTGCCCAGCTCTAGCCCTCAGTTTTCTACATTTCATTTAGTACCCAAAGGAGGCCTGACTCTGCCTAGAAATCTTTCATGATAAAAGCCAATCTATTTTCTTCTTTCATTCAATTCTTATAATTATGAACAGCAGTAATTAACATGTATACACTCTATGCCAGGCTCTATGCTAAATGCTTTCCTATTCATTACCTTATTTCTTATGGCAAACTCACAAGGACATTACTACTAGCCTCATTTATGCAGCTGAGGGAAGTAAGGTTTAAAAGAGTTAATAATTTGTGAGGATGTGAACAAAGATCTGTTTCCTGAGCCTGCAACAGTACAGGGACAATGAGCTGATGGGAAATTTATAGTCCCTGCTCTCAAAGAGAATGCACACGTTCTAATAGATGTCAGATACACAGAATTAGGACTTGCTAAATGCCAGAACAGTCCAAGTGCAAAGGGAATGTAGACAAAAAAGGAGCAACTAATTTTCCTGTTGGGCAGGAAAGTTTTCACTTATATGAGGTAACATTTCCTATAAACCAGGGAGCTTGTTAAATTTTCCAGAAAAGTAAGTATTCCAGTGATAAAAAGAACAAGTGTTTGTATTGAGATGATGGCATAAATGAAAACAAGGCTAAAAAGGTAGCTTGGGCCCTAGACTGTGAAAAGCTTATAAAGTCTTGCTAAAAACCTTAGAATTATTTTTCACAGGCAGAGCTTTTTTACAAATATATTTTGGTGATCTCTTTTATACAAAGCTTGATTAGAAATTAATATCCTTAAAAAAAAAAAAAGAAATTAATATCCTTTATTAAATGTAAAATAAAAGAAAAATAAATGTAAAATAAAGGAGAACTAATGAGTTCTTTTATGAAAATGATTTATATTCAACCATTTCTAGTATCAGAAATATTATTTAGTGGTTGACAATTATCGGCCCAAAATATAAAGTAAAATGCATTTACCATGTTTTTTTTTTTTTTTTCACAATGTAGTTCACCCTTGAACTTTACATATAAGGATTTTCCAGAAATCAATGGTTCTCAAACTGTGGTCCCAGATTAGCAGCATTAGTATCACTTGGGAACTTGTTAGAAATGAAAATTATCTGGCCCCACCAAGACCTACTAACTCAGATCCTCTGAGAGCTAAGCCGAGTAACCTGTGTTTTGACAAGTCTTTCAGGTAATTCTGATACAGTCAAGTTTGAGAACCACTGCCAAAAATAAAGGCTGCAGAGCACTTTCACTTAGGTCAACTTAGATTAATGGAGGGCAGAGGACAGTGGTGAGGGGAGAGGGCCATACCATGTTTAAAAGTAGTAAGCACCTGGGATTTATGTGTTAAATCAAGATAGAACCTCAGTAAAATGATGCAGACACAAAACCATGCTTTGTGATTATAATTACTTCAAAAGTAATTATATTAAAATAATTTGGCAAAAGCTTTAGCAATTACAGAAGCATGATTTTGACACATGGTAATTTTATGTCAGGAAAATGTGAATTGTTGGAAAATATGAACATTTATTCCTCTGTTTAAGAGTGCTGTAAAATGCAGGTAATGAACTTAAATTTTCAATTAACATAACTGTACTCTAAATACTGAAAATTTTGGAAATGCAAATCTAAGAATGATAATATCTTTAACAAATTATAATGTTCTGATAAATCAATACTCTGTAAAGCAATAAAATCATATTTATGAAATCACATATTACCTTAATGATAATGTTTGCTGGAAAACACCCACTGATTTTTTTAAGATTTATTTATTTATTCATGAGAGACACAGAGAGAGAGGCAGAGACACAGGCAGAGGGAGAAGCAGGTTCCTCGCAGGGAGCCTGATGCGGGACTCGATCCCGGATCCTGGGATTAGCCCCTGAGTTGAAGGCAAACACTCAATAGCTGAGCCACCCAGGCATCCCCACCCACTGATTTCTTATAGTAGTTGATAAACAAAGCCATTTACCTTACAGAAATTAAATTTTAATTTTAAAATTATACAATGCCCTTCTTTTAAACTCTGCTACTTCATGCAAGATGATGAAGTTAAATACAATATGGCAGTAAAGAGTAGGGGCCTCTGCTTCATTTTGGGTTTGTTCCAAAACCAAGTAGAGGCCCGTGCATAAAAAGTTCTAAAATTCTAAATTAAGCAAAGTCAACATGTCAATACCACTTTCAAACTAATTTTTAAATTATTAAGATCACACCTAAAAAGTAGAAGCATCTATGTCAGTCATTCAACAAACACCAAGTCCCACTGATCCCTTTTAGTTTGAAATCTGTCCCACTATTTAAAAAAATTTTTTTTTGGTTCTCTTTTATATTTGAATTCTTTCTACTCCTGTTTTTTTTTTTTTTTTTTTAATGATTTTATTTGTTTATTCATGAGAGACACAGAGACAGGGAGAGAGATGTAGAAACACAGGCAGAGGGAGAAGCAGGCTTCACACACGGAGCCCGACGCGGGACTCGATCCGGGGTCTCCAGGATCAGGCCCTGGGCTGAAGGCGGCGCTAAACCGCTGAGCCACCTGGGTTGCCCTCTACTCCTGATTTTGATCAAAAGTCACATAGCCTTTCTCCAGCTCCTAATTTTCTATTTAAAAGAACTGACCTGGTATGGAATATAATAACAAATACAAAAACACTGCCAACTCTGAGAGATCTGTGGAACCAACGTTTTATGACAATCTGCAGTTCTCTACTTAGCCTTTCTCTGGTTGAAGCTGTTTAATTCTTCAATCTTGGCATTTACATAGTTCCTTTGTTTCTCAGCCTTTAGCAGCATTTGAAGATAGTGTACTTGACAATAATATACCTCAAAATGTGGTCTGTATGCAAGTCTCTCATCTCCTAAAACCCTAGTTTCAAACGTTAGTAGATTTAAGTTCCGATGTTCTCTCATAAATCAAATACAGTGTTGGGATGCCCGGGTGACTCAGCGGTTGAACGTCTGTCTTCGTCTCCGGGCATGATCCCGGAGTTCAACAAAGTTCAGGATCGAGTCCCACATCGGTCTCCCTGTGAGGAGCCTGCTTCTCCCTCTGCTTTTGTCTCTGCCTCTCTCTCTCATGAATAAATAAATAACATCTTAAAAAAAAAAATCAAATACAGTGTTCTTGCACACATTTTGGTCTCTGCTGCACCAATATGCGATTTCACAAAGTAATGCATTCTCCATTCTGTACTGAGAAGCCTATGGTCACCTAACTTCCAGTGGAGACTATCATTTGTCCAGTACATCCACTCCAGCCACAACTGGGTCCCAAGGATTTGGGAAGGTCTGCACTGCAGCTGCTGTAACATGGGTGATCTGTGTCCTCTGGAGTCCAGATCCTTATGGCACCAGTGACAAGTATAATGGTACTCAAGGACTAAGGCAAAGAGACAATACTTGACCCTACTCTCTCTCCTTCAGTCCTAGCACATGCTAGCTCGTACTTCTGTTTTTGTATTTTAGGGGAAAGATGTCAGGGAAGAGATTTAACCATAAGTTTGAAATGCCTAAAAATACTTGTGTGGAAATAAACTATGGAATTGTATATAACCATATTTACTTCAAAAAGTTGGAAGACCAAAGCTACAAACAAAGGTTTGGAATTTATTAGGATATAGCTGGTACTGAAGCCATGAGACTGAAGGAGCTTATTTAGAGAAAAATATACAGAGAGCAACAGGAAGATCAAGGACCAAGCAGAATAGAGGAGGTGTTGTAAGCAAAGGAAACTGAGCAGGCATGTCCAGTGAGACACAAGGAAAACAGTTTCAGAGATGCCAACAGAAGAAATTATCAGGAAGGTAGAAGCGGGCAACAATGACAAGTCCTGTTCAGATGCCAAACAAAAGTGGAGACATGTCCACTAACATTCTTAAAAGAGTAACTGTTGACTTTGCAAGAGCCAAAATGGAGAGTTTTACAGCAAACATGTGAGGTGAAACAGTGAAGACAATTCTTAGGTCAGGCCCCATATACTCAGCGTAGTCCTAAAGGAAAGTATGCTCTATACACAGTATGCTTTCATGATGAAAGCAGGTATGTAGCGTCAGGGCACTCCATTTCTCAGTAATCACTGTGTTGAAGACAATGAGTGAAGGGGCAACAAAAACAAGGTGGCTTCAAGAGGTTCCTTTCCCAGTTCTTGAGGACCAACTGGGAAACTAGAAACCTTGGTAAGAAAACAACTTTTCTCCATCCTCACTGCCCAAAAGAGGGGCATATGAAGCCTAAGAACACACAGGCTGGATATAGTAGGTATTCAGTCAATACTGAAGAACTGCATGGGTAATTACATAAGCGAAATCGAAATTTGGCAGGTGTCTGTGAAGACTTAATGATGAAAGCTATGTGAAAGGTTCTAGCACATGACTACTAATCATTTTTTTCAGTTCTAGGTCTCCCAATGACGTTCTATCTACCAATCTATTGGTCAGGGAGATATAAAGAGTTGTGCCTGTGCTCAAATCCTGAAAGTTAAATCTCAGGCCAGGCCTCTAAGACTTACTGTACCCTAATGCCACAGCATCAATGAGTCCTTCCCATGCTGTAAGCACCCTTACAGAGCCTAGGGACAAGAGGCATCATAAAGATAACTTTGAAACAAGCCAGCAGAGAGGCACATTTCATCCCCCACCCCCTACCATTTGCCTTACGTATTAGGTCTCCCATGTGTAAAGTGACAAACTGCAACAGGGGGAGAAGGGAACAGGACAGGGTCAGAGAAATGCAATCCAAAGTAAAAATCACTTCTGTTTGGAGCTCACAAAAGATCTGGGTTACCGTCGGCTGCAAACTGCTGCTCTCCTGGCTGCAGGTCTTGCCGAAAGTCGTTCTCCTCATCTGAGTCGTCTGGGTGATGGTGATTGTTATCATGGATGTTGGCATTATTCTGGGCATTGTTATCATTGTCGTTGTTGGAGTTCTGGTTGCTAACAAGGGCTGAAGAAACCCCAATTCCCGTGCCTGCACTCAGACCAACTCGAGCACAGCCCTAAGAGCAAGACAAAAGCACATGCGTATTCACTCAGGTTAGTATGCAACATTTCATTTTTAATATTCCTCCATTTCATCTTGGTCTAAAAACATTTACATAGCACTAGTTTGACATATGTATAAAGCACCTTATTAGAGGCTCACAACACCTCCAGCAAGTCGAAGAGCTATGGATCTGGTACAGATGATGAAATACAATGGGAAGAAGTTTGTGTAAGAAACCAGTAGGAGCTACAGCTGGGACTTGAAACCCAATATTCTGACCTCCAATCCCAAGCCTTCCTCCTCTATACTGTGCTACTTGAACAGTGGTATGTAACCATTAAGAACTGAGAGAAAAGATAATTAGCTGAAGCATTAAGTTTTTATTACAGTGACAGTGAAAAATTTTGTCAAGCAATTTTTTTTTTTTTTTTTTTGTCAAGCAATTTTAAAATAACATTTCGTACAACTAGACTATTTCCCGGGTTTCCAACTGCATAGAAGAGAGAACAGCAAAATAAAACATTTCCAAACTAAATCCCTAATTCTTATTTATATCTGAGGTTCCCAATTAGAGATTTAATCTCCCAACTAACTACTCTGAGTAATAAATATTGACCTAGCTCAAATTTCCACCTTTGTGCTTGCTTATAGAACTGATGTAGACAGCTTTCTATTTACTTTTCCCTTTCCTTTCTCTGGAGACCCCTTACCAGAACAAAAGGCTATGCAAATTATAACCTTTATGCCTTCACTGAAGGCATGTAAAAAGTCCAATTATAACAATGTAAAGGCATATTATTAGAAAGAAAAAAAAATCACATAGGTTTCATTTTATTCCTTAAGTAGTAAATTAAGTATTTAATTAAGCAAAGCCTAATTCCCTCAAAATGTGACTTACTTTGGGTGGTTCACGAAACATCTGGTCCAGTGAAATAAACTCCAGACTGGGCAATAATTCAATAAACTGGCCAAAGGAGTCCAGCTTCAAAGCATGGCATCGCACTAAGTTGATATCGACCAATCGCGTCCATCTTGAGTGGTCTGTTCAGAGACATGACAAGGCCAGAGAATTGAACTAATACTTTCTCCATCATGGATTCATTTCGTTAAAGGTCACAAAGACTTTCAAATCCTTTTCCTTTAAATAACTTTGATTTTATCTCATGATCTCAGAAACCTGATGACTAAATTATGTCTCCTTACCTAATTTCATTGTGAAAACTATGGGAGTTATACGGGCTTGGGAATTATTAACTTGAAACCAAGTCAGACTTAATCTAAATGTGATCCATTCAACAACTTACATGTCTATTCAACAACAGGACACTAGTTAAATGCTGGTGCATTCATTTAACAGAACATTATGCAGCTGTTAGAAACAATGAAGGAGAATTGAGTATGCTTGCTATTACAAAGCTTTCCCAAATACCCTTAGTGTAAAAACCAAGCTATAGGAGAGGGTATGCCTAATGTCCTTTTGTATATATAAATCATTTTTAAATGCTATACATGTATAGGATGCAACATGTACAAAATAATCTGTCCAGAGAATATATAAGAAACTGTTGATGGTGGTTACCTTTGAGAAGAGGAGACTTTTCATTTTGTACCTTTCTGTACTGTTTGGTATTGTTTATCAAGTGCATGTATTACTTTTAGTTTTTAAGTGTTAACAGGAGTTCTGAGTGATGGGATTATAGGCCATTTTTTGTTTTCTTCTTTATACTCTTCTGTATTTAAGAAAACAAACAAACCAAAAATCCAATAAATGTTATTTTTTAAAAAGTGATCTATGCCTGCTACAACCTAAAGTTTGTATTTCCCAATAACTTCTTGGTGCAACTGGGCCAAAGACAGAATTTCTCACTTTTGGTAGGGGATACATGGCCATTTTAATGAGTAATCTTAGTAGATGCCCCTGAGCCCTAAAAGATGCCAGAGATGAGTTCTGTAAGGAGGTATAGGGGCCCTGTGAGGCAACTCAGACAGGAGAGGAGGCTGTTCTGCAGGTGTCAGTGAGGGGGCTTGGTATGGTTAAAGATGATGTCACGATGAAAATTCTCTAGCTCTGAATTTATTTAAAGGTTATGAATTTTAGGTATTTAAGAAGGGCCTTAAAAGAAACAAACAGTACTATTCTCTCAGGGAGGAAAATGAACTCCTCATATAAGGAAACGCATCAAGTACAGTCACACTTTTAGACACAAGGGATCAGGTAGGAAGGGGAGAGCTGAAATAACCTAAGATTTTAAAGCAAACGAAAATTTCATTACAAGTTAATGCTAAATCTGTCACCTAAGTTTTTTTTTTAAATACATACCCACTTTGTCCTTTCAGATGATGTGCAATGTGATGGTAATTCAGAGGTAACAAATGTAGTATCCCAAGCAACAATTCCTAACCTTAATTTTATAATAATAATGATAACTTTATTATTTCTTTGTGCCTAGCAAAGCACAAAGCACAAAATAATAATAACTTTATTATTTCTTTGTGCCTAGCAAAGCACAACTGCCTTGGCAGTTGAATCCATAACCTAGTCAGTGCCAGTTTCTAGGCAGAGAATTTTACAGGTTCAAAGAGGCACTGATACACTTCCAACATAGTTATCAAAAGTTCCCAGCACTTGTATGATCATACAAAGTATTTACATTTTATGTTAGGAATACAATTCATCACATACAGAAACAAAAATATATATTCTTTCCTTATCAGGCAGACATAACCGTTGTGAAGCCTACAGTACCTGAGATCCAATTGTATGGGTTATGGAGATGGGGGCAATTATAAATTGCCAGATATTTGATACAGGAAAAAACTTCATTGACTGCCTTCATCCCTATATCGGTGATGATACCAGGATTTTCTACCACATCAGCCAAACCATACTTTACCAGATCTGCATTCGCCATTCTGCCTAGAAAAAGAAATCAATTAAAAAAAAAAAAAAAAAAAAGATTCTTAAATTGTCATAGGATGTTGCCGACTCGTTATCTTAACATCCAGTATATCACTCTTCTATGATCGTTCTGTGTCATCAATCCATCATCAGCTTTAGGTTTGAGTACAATGTTAGATTAGGTGTTCTCTGCAAATACCATTTACTTTGCAAAATAAAAACTTGTATTAAAAGTCAAGGGTTAGCTAGTAGAAACAAAGTGTTTTCCATTGTTTAGAAAAGGAAAAAAGAAAGCAAAAATTCTTAAAACTGAGGGATATATTGTATTGGCTCACACTTATGGCAAAGTTTTAGCTTTAGTTTTATAAAGAAAAGTAAGATCTTAGATATGTGACTCTCTCTCACGGTATTAGGATCATGTTTTTGGAGTCAGGTGTGACCATGTATAAAGAAGGGAGTAAACTGGGAATTCAGACTCATTCTGAGAGCCATAGTATTGGTTAGTAAAGATGTGCCCGTCCCCAGAAAGTGGACTTCTAATTCAAATATACCCACTCCTTCTGCCACTGGGCTTTAGTGCCTCCCGCAGGGGGTTTGGGGGAAGAACATGTATCAGTAAAAGACGATCCTCCATTCTAGACTACGGCACTGAAAACATGTCTCATTCCCTATCTCCTGTCCTCATTTCTTCCAGCTGCCTGTCCTTACTCTCCAGGATGGTTCACTTAACTATAAGCAATCTGAAGGAAAAAGGGACCATGTCTAGTTAGTCGACAGTCACATTTTCAATGTCCAGCAGAGTGCTGGTGAGACAGGAACTCAACAAATGTCTCTCAGTTCCTTCTACCACCTACCACCAAGTACACAGAAAACACTATTGCTCTGGTGAAGCTGCCCCACATATTACAGGGATTTACACCTTTAGCCTGGAGCATGTTTAAAACAACTATTTACTCCAAACTCTTCCAATTTTATTCTTACATGGTTCACAGTCTCTCTCCTATAGTCCCCATTTTTGGTATTTACTGGCATTTCTTGCTGATTTTACCTTAATCTAACTCCTACAATTCGACTGAGCAATTTTCTTTAGCCTGCTGTAAAAATGTTTTTCTTGCCCTTTGGGCTTGAAACTTTTCTAATGAATGGGTAAATTTTGAACTCACCCTGTTCTCTGCCTGCATGAATGCTGCAACCTGACATGACAAATCTACCATACATTCATTCCTTTGAGACCACCACCTTTTTCTGGCTCTTGGGGTCTCCTGATTGTCACACTCTCTCAAGAACTCTGATGACATCACCCAGAACACATTTTTGTTTCTTTTTTCTTTAGCCCATAAGTCAACTAAAAGTAAAAACTACCACTTACTACATGCTTTCTAAGGGTCAGAGATTATAATGATAAAATTGGGTTTATTATTGATTCCTCCAAACTATTCGAGGAAAAATGGCAAGTGGTCTTATCTCCACTTAACAAAAGGGGAACTATGGACTTAAGAAGAAAACTTGCCTTTGCAAGGTTCCATCATCTATAAGAGGTAGGTCGCAATTCCATCTGTCTCCCTCTCTCCAAAGCCCCAGCACTAAAGACTACACTATTCTGGTTTTTTTCTTTTTTTTTACTATTCTGGTTTTTAATGAGTTTGACATCCCTATCACCTTCAAGTAAAACTCTGCTATCATAAGTCTTTGAAAGCAAAAAAACTCCAAGGTATTCACCTTTGGAACACTTTTCTTCTATTCTTAACGCACAGCATCTGCTTTTCAGCATATCCACCTCTTCAATATGGCACTATCATATCTACTGTAAATGTACGGGGCACAATGGTGATGTTTCTATTTTACCAAGTCTTTGTAACAAAATGGTGATACAGGTTTTACTAGAGGTGATGCCACCCCCACCCTCCTGGAGAGGTGCCTCAAAATCTAAATTACTGAGAAGAGTGAGATTAAGTGACAAAGTATGAGCAGTGACCACTCGTTTCTCCCAAGGCAGGCTATTAGAGGCACCTGGCACCTACTGTGATACAGACATCCTGGGTCATCTTTGGAGGAATGGGGGCAAGTACATATATGGAGAAATGGATAAACTGCAGCAAATATAAAGACAAGAATTGCTTATGAAAAGATCAAGACAAAGAGATTTCAGTATGAAAGAGACTATGAAACATGTTGAAAAGCATAAAATAATGGTACTAAAAAGGTAAAGTGTTTTTCTATTGAACGTGTGTTATGGGGAAAGAGACACTAGGGAAATAGTAACTCTCAAAGACAATCCTTCAGTGGACCTAAATATGGCCATCTTGAAAATACAGAGCTATGTTGGTCAAAAGCCAATCTTTTTCAAAGTTATACAGATTAAAAGTAATTCCCATTAAACTAGCAAGAAGATAATGACTGGATTTCTTAATCAGTCAAATGTAATAATGAACACTACAACAAAGAAAAAGTAAACAATACTGTCACATCTATTAAAAATGAAAAAGGACAACAGTCATATTGTTTGACCTAGACTGTCCTGCTCAGGAGTTAAACCTTATGTTCTTCCACAATGCAAACTAGATCCTAAGAAAAATGCCATTCTTGTATGACAGTGAGTTTAAGAAAGACTTGTTATAAATTACATGGGGAAGAAACAATTCTTGCAAAAATAAAAACATGCTAATGGTGGAAATGCTCTTGCATGTCTGATTAATGTCATGTGGGAAAAAAAGCTTGAATAATGAATTGACATGCATTCAAACCCAAAGGAATGAGTTCCCAATTGTAAATACATTCCAGAAAATGCTGTCAACAAGCCTTCCAACAGCAATCATCATCAAATGAATACTGACCATTATGTGCTCACACTATCTGGGAAATCCAGAACCCCCAGCGGGCTTATTATGGAAATGAAGAGCATGGACAGGGAATGGGACCTCATCTGAGAGGACCATCAAAAGCTTCAAGAAGTGTGGCAGATCAAATTCAACAAATGGAACCAAGGATGACATTCTGTGAAAAAAATGAAGCAGAATGGGAAAGAAACTTGGGCAGTAAAATGGAGACAATATCAAATGTAGGTAGGATTTTTTTTCTTTTTGTATATTATTAATCATTATATTTTCTATAATATGCTAAGTCAGAGGCAATATGGGAAAAAAATCACTGACACTTCAAGTTTAAATTAAAAGTTCCTTTTTCAAGAAGGCAGAGCCCCTGAGATTTTAAGCTGTCTTATATTCAAGAAAATATGGCACATCTCAATAAAGTTTCAGTCTGTCAAGTAAGTTCCCTACAGTAATTCTAGGGAATAAAATGGTTGATTAAGTCTTACTCTGCAGCAAAAACTCATCTACATAGCCCAGATGAAGTGTTTCAAACTGGGGGAACTCCAGCTCTGCCATCTTTAGGGCAGAAAAGACGCCATCTTTGGTTAGGGAAGGCTGGATCCGAACTTCATGTAACCTATGAAGAGAAAGATAAACATCAGAGTAAAATAAAAGCCATCAGAGACATAGGTTCTTCCTAGCATAAGGCTCTGAAAGAAGTTCATCTTACTGAAGTGTCACAGGCAAACAACTTCCCACTCCCCTAGTAAAAAACATTAGAGATGTTTCCTTTTTAAAGGAGCATTTTGCAAAGTGTTGGCACATCTTAGGTAGTACACTGAAGTTACATTAATTAACAATAAATTATACACTAAGAATCTTATATTCTTGCTGATGCTTGCTTAAATCTGATTAAGTCAAAGTCAGAACCTGCATCTGGTACTGATTGTTCAACATCTTTTTGTATGCTAGTTGTTAAAAGTGCCATTTTATAACATCTTTAAAACAAATAGATAGTTCTATTCCAGATAGTAATACCTAAACAGTTTTATGTATATGTATATATATATATACACATATATATATTTTTAAAGTATTTTATTTATTTATTCGTGAGAGTCACACAGAGAGAGAGGCGGAGATATAGGCAGAGATATAGGCAGAGAGAGAAGCAGGTTCCACGCAGGGAGCCCGATGCCCACATCGATCCTGGGACTCCAGGATCACACCCTGGGCTGAAGGCAGGTGCTCAACCATTGAGTCACCAAGGGGTCCCTTGTTTTATTTATATTAAAATTATTTTAATGGAAAGGGTTTTATTTTTGAATAAATAAAAAAAAGGTTAACTGAATTTAAATAAAATATAAAAGTAGAGATAGACTTCTGATCTGTAGGATCAAGAGTAAATGAGGCATAAACTGATAAAAAGATACGTTAAAAATATAATGGTGTTACAATGGTAAGACTCAAAAAGCTGATTTATATTTTTTAATTTTCCATTTATTCTGCAAATATTTATTAAACAAGTTAGTCAGGGTTTGATCATGAAAACAGACACGGCTTAAGTATGAGGTTTTGTGTGTGTGTGTGTGTTTTTTTTTAGTAGGCTCCATGCTTAGTATGGAACCCAACACAGGGTTGTTTTTTTTTTTTTAATAATAAATTTATTTTTTATTGGTGTTCAATTTGCCAACATACAGAATAACACCCAGTGCTCATCCCGTCAAGTGCCCCCCTCAGTGCCCGTCACCCATTCACCCCCACCCCCCGCCCTCCTCCCCTTCCACCACCCCTAGATCGTTTCCCAGAGTTAGGAGTCTTTATGTTCTGTCTCTCTTTCTGATATTTCCTACTGATTTCTGAATAGCAAATACCGTCACAAACTAAAATAATTCCAAAAATCAGAGAAAGTTGAAAGAATGGTTCCCAAAAGTGCTGCAGACACTGGGTGCATCAGTGCTGATCTGCTGGACTTCCAGAGTGCTGACTGCTTTTCTCTGATGAGACCATACCCTTTCAGAACTTGCTGGGTCTGGAGTGCAGCTTAGCTGGTTATCAATTATAACATAAGATTACCACTACTAAGTGATGTCCTAATGCTATTTACACAATTCATTTGTATTTTATATCTGGCAAGGCATAATCAAACTTCATATACACTTCCCCTAATTTTTGTAAAACAGGAAAACATATAACTCTAAGACAAAAGACAACATGAAGAGGAAACATACCTACGAGCAGCAGTGATGATGAGGTAACCAAGATCTACTTCAAGAGCATTTTTGCATGCTCCCAAAACAATAGTGTGCAAATTTCTAAAACCACCTAGTTAAGGGAGAAAAGGAACAAAAACAGTAAGCATTTCTTTTGACCACAACACTTTCAGTCAAGTATTTATATGCATTTTAAGATGAAAATTATCTGGTTAAAAGTAAATCTAAGTTTGTTTTTCCATTCAAATTAACATTTCAAGATGAATTTTAACTTTTAGTCATTTCCTTAAAAGACATGAATCAGATACTGTCCTTCTGAAAAGACATTCTGATGGTGTCAGAAAATTACTCCAAATTTTTGAGACCTTTAAGAAAGAATTTTCAGAAAGCTAGAAGTTCATAAGGGAACTGTAAAGAGGGATCCTGGCATTTTTAAGCCAAAGTTTGAAGCTACAATCTACCATGTGGAAAAAGATCACAACTCCTTTAACTTCCAACTATTTTTGTTTGTGAAACTTGTAAATACACAGCAAAAACAGTATGCAAATTATTAATGTATACAGCTCAAAGAATTTTCACAAGATTGACTTTAAACTTTCATGAATAAAATTACAGTCTTTCTTTTACTAAAAGTTTTGTTTAGGAGATTCATCCAGATTGTTGCATATAATGGTAGTTAATTCATCCTCATTGCTGTGTAATATTCCCTTGCATTTTTGTCACATTTAAATTATCCATGCTGTTGTTGATGGGCATCTGGGTTGTTCCCATTTGGAGGCTATTATGAACAGTGCTACTATGAACAATTTGGGGTATGTCTCCTGCTGAACATATGTATACATTTCTGTTGGGTTTAAAGCCAGGAAGGCAACTAGTGATAAGGATAAAGTCAACTTCAGCAGATACTACCAAACAATATTTCAAGTGATTATATCAACTTAGACTTACTCCCAGCAGTGTATGGAAGCCCCATTGCTCTGGCCAATACTTTGTCTCTTTCCTATTGGTCATGCCTAGGCATAGTTATCTTAGTGCTTGCGTATCACACTGTGGTTTTTATTTTGCATTCCCCTAAAGACTAATGACATCTATCATTTCTTCATGTTTATTGGCCATTTGGTTATCCCCTTTTGTGAAGTCTTTTCTATTTAGGTTATATCCTTGTTTTTTTTTTCTATTGGGTTGTCTGCTTTTTCTCATTAATTTTAGAAATATTTCATATATTCTAGATATAAGTTCTTCATCTGATATCTGTATTGCAAATAGTCTCCCACTCTAAAACCTGGCTTTTCACTTTTAATCATACCTTTTGATGAATGGAAAAATCTTTTAATATAATATAATAGTTTATCATTTTTTTCTTTATAGTAAGTGCTTTTTGGTATCCTGTTTAATAAATCTTTGCCTACCCAAGGTCAGAAAGACGTTCTTCTATTTTTTTTTTTTTTAACAAACTTTTTGTTTTTCACAAAATTTGGGTCTCTGACTCATCTGGAATTAACTTCTGTGTAAAGTATGCTGACTCCTTAAGTAAAATGTAAGGCAGAATCATCCTTATTTAAACGCTTATTTAATCTTGTGGTATTTTTGTTGCAACAAAATGTTTAACATGGAACACATTCTGTCACATATCATTATTTAAAATGTAATTAAAGGACCTAGAGAGTAAAATATATTTTCCTTTCAAAAGCCATCTCTAAGATGGATCTAACTCCATGATAAATATGGAAAGCACTTGATATACCTTAAAGAATCAGACAAATGTTAGACATTATCATTACTAATGCCCGAGTTCTTTTGTAGGCCCAAGATGTCCAAGTCAAAAAACATCTCTTATCACCAATAGACATTAGAAATCCCTGCTAATATTTCTTAGAAAAATTCCAAGTATAATAGGTGCATGATTAACTAAGTAATAAGGATTAACGATCCAGAAAACATGCTTTAACACTCTATTTATTTTGAGAAGGTTTAGCATTGCATAAAAGAAAATGAACATTAGTCCATGCTCATGGTTATTTATTCTCTATCAAAGGCACCAGGGAGAAAGGGCAATTACTAATATGCATTTTCTTTTAAAAAGACTCACAAGAGAAGCTAAATAAAAGTGTAATAATTTTAAAAACTGATTTAAAAAGTATTCAGTAACTAAAGAAAAACGAGTACCTGATCTCCAACTGTCTTCAACTACGTGCTGGATAAGACCTCCAAGGAAAGGAACTCGAACCATTTCCAAATGTTCCAAGTTTCGGGCAGAGGCTAATCCTGTTACTAAAGGGACATACTTCAAGGAGTTTGTAGGTCCTGAGGGGGTAAAAATACTTTAATGGAACAAGCAATGAAAATTGCTTTAAAGATGAATTTTCAAACCAGCAGCTGAAATGAATTAACTTATAAATTCTGTGTAAAATTGACAGCCAAGTAGTGACTCTCTATAATTTATACTTCTTAGAAATGAAGATATTAGCTTGTTAACCGTGTATTTATTCAGCATAAGGATTTTTCAGTTTACACTGGAGAGATACTTAGTATTTTCTGTAAATCCTTTGAAGTCTCAACAGTTTTGAGCTCAAAATAACTAAGGGAGAAAACTTAGTTAAAAATCTGTCCCTTCAGGACGCTTGGGTGGCTCAGTGGTTGGGCGTCTGCCTTTGGCTCAGGGCGTGATCCCGGACTCCCGGGATCGAATCCCACATTGGGCTCTTTGCATGAAGCCTGCTTCTCCTTCTCCCTGTGTCTCTGCCTCTCTCTCTCTCTCTCTCTCTCTCTCTGTCATGAATAAATAAATAAAATCTTTTTTAAAAAAATGTCCCTTCACTTCAATAAATAGCAGGATCATAAATACCTCTCTATGAGCAGTGTTTTATGAGGTATTGTGGAAGATCACAACATAGTAGTCTTATCATAGACCTTGCAAATGACATGGAGATAAAACTGTGTAATTCTAAGAATACAAAGGCATAACATACCAACTACAAAAACAGGGTCTGTTTGTAACATATAAAAAAGAAAAAAAAGAAGAGGAAGGAAGGAAGTGTGTACCTCAGGACAAGAAAACAATAACATAGTGTAAAGACAAACACTGAGGTGAAGGCTAGTAGAGCTGGAGGGGGGGCCTCACAATATAAGAAGGTACATATTGCTAAAGAGTCAGAAATAAAGACATCGACAGGGGCCCCAGCTATTCAGAACTTTAAACAGAATAGTTCCCATCTGACAATCTAGGGCAACAGACACTGAAAGTTTCTGAACAGAAAAGCAATACCATAAAAGCAGTGCTTTCTGCTTTATAAGATTAAGTCACCCTACTATTTACATGCAGGATTAGAAGACCAGAGACAAAGAAATCAGAATCTAGTGTAACAATCCTGCAGAAAGTAAAAAGTGTCTATAAAATATATGTAGAGACACTGTGATGCTTTTTCCCCCCACTAATCCCATGTCTATGGACTTTAAAACAAAAGTACATTTATTTCCACAAGGTGAATAAATTACCAAACATAAATAATAATAACGTAACATAATTCCATTTACAAGCATAGCTATTAGAGTTTGCTTTTGGATATTTTTAGAACAGCATATGTATAATTCCACCATAACTATGTACCATTACCTGCACAGTTCCTCATGACGAAAGTTCGTAAACTGATGCATAGAAAGTCTTTGAACGGCTGTGGTTTAGTGAGTCTTACCCACTTCATATAAAGATGCCTTAGCATTGGTATACAAGGAATTTCAGGAACATTCACCCCTAAAAATATACACCAAAAAACAAAAATCACGAAAAACCCTGTATTCTGCATAAGTGCAACAGTCTACTTTTCAGGTTGACAATTTACCCTTCATGGATATTTTCACCAGAACAAATTATCTAATTAAGGTCTTTCAAGTTTGGCTTATCTGAAACAGGCTTATAAAGAACAATTTAAGCAAACCATAAACACTCTACTTTGTTGTTTCTTTAGAAAAGGCATATAGAGGTGGGATTTTAAAAGTATTCCTGCATTTTACACACATGAATCTTTCTCATAACTCTACAACTCTTCCAAGATAACATACACCAAGGAGATATAAAATAAAACAGGTTACTGAAAACAAAATTATATGGAAAGAATACACAAAAGTACTATTTAACTACCAATGCCCACTGTCCCATCAGTGAGAAAGCTAAATTTCTCAGGACAAAAGCAAGCTAGCTAGCTGGCTTCAAATATCATGATATCCAGAGACAGAGATTAAAGTTGTTTCTACAAATGAGTGAACCTTAAGGATTTATAAACGTGCGGTAGAAGACAGTCAGCATGACTCCAAGAAAGTAAGAACCCATCATTTATTTTAGTATTTCAAAGTGATGATAGTATTTTATCCTTCCAATCTGTAAATGACTTAACTTTAGGAGAGACCCTGTCTGGGAGAAAGGGGATGTATAGTGGAAGGAAAAACCAGGAGACATGGAAGAAAAAATAAGATAGGTAACCTATAAGTTCTAAATGGAAGGAAGCAGATCAGGGAACTTGCCCAACAGTTAAATACCACAGCTTCATGAAAAGCCAAGGAAGTGACATAAATTGAGAGAAATCCCAAGGACCCAATGTGATGACATTTAACAAGCAGTAGTTGGCAAAATCAGTTTAAGATAACTGCAAATTGAAGTTGGTAGAAGCCCTGCCAGCAAGGGCAACTAGAGAGAGCAAAGCTGGAGTACCTTCAAGACTGGTTCTTTAGAAGCTGAATTCTGCAGGATGCTCCCACTATAAGGATCACTCCTTAACCCGCCCATTCCCAAAAAGCAGTTACCATTAGCCTTGAATTACACATACACCCTGTATGGCAGCAGATGGGAAGTAAAATTGATAAGACCAAAGGAAGAAAGGCAGAGGCAATGAGTATAGACTAAGATTCAAGATGCAGAATTCACAAAGGTACATTTAGCATCTACCATAATGGTGGTAATTCTGATTAGGAAACTCAGAGTATCAAGAGTGAGACAGATCCACCAGACAACACAGCTGTATCCTATACCCAATCCACATTTTGCCTCAAATCAATTCTATGAACAAAGGACACAATGATCAGTCTTCCCAGCACGTGCACTAATTTGCTATCCACGTTTCTAATACCATCACAGTGTTAAACTATTGAATTAATCAAATGAATTAATGTATTTCCACAAACTTTACCAACTACTTGTATCCGCAATGAACAATGACATGAATCATGGGAAATATAAAGATAGAAAACACTGACTTTATAGAGCTTGTGTTATAAACATCAGATATTACAGAATTCCTTTATTATCTAAAAACCCATTCTCAAACTAGATACCCAAATGCCTAATCAGAATCAATCCTTGATCTTGTAAATAAAAGGCTACTAGAGAGCATTCGTCTTCAGCCAGAATTGTACACATACGCCCTATTTTAGACCTACTCCTTACCGTCCCTGCTGTACTCCCCACACCACCAGACCTGGTTTCAGAAATTTCTGATTATTAAGACCATCACCAGTGCCCAGAATATTGCTTACAACAGAGCAGATACTCAACAGGTATACTTTAAGTAAAATATTAATAAATAAATATTAAAAATAAGATGACAGTAAAAGGAGTCCTCCTGGAAACCTTTCAATAATGTGAGCCAAAGGTGGCAAATGAAATTTAAGAAAATATCTGCCCTTATTATTTACGTAGGTGGAAATTACTGGGATATAATTTCATAGACTATTTGGATGGAGAATGTACACCGCAATCACTGCAAATAAAGTGCCTCTGCAAAAAGAGCACCCCCATTTTCCATTTCTCAGGGAAAAAGAGAAGTAGTAGAAGTTTTTCATTGGCTTTGGGTGGGACATAGGGGAATTTTCTGTTGGAGAAGATACCAAGTAAACTAAGCTATCTGAGTTTTTCTTCCTCGATATTCTAGAGCTGGACTGTGTAATCAAGTAGCCACTAGGTGTATGTGGCTGCTGGATAAATGAACCTAAGATAAAAATTCAGTTCCTCTATTTCACCAGCTGCTGTGGGAGCCATATGGGATAGTACAAACACGTGATGTTTCCATCATCACAGAAAGCTGCACTGGAGAACTCTCCTCTGAAGAGTTGAACCAGGACCAAAAGGGCAGAGAAAGGCAAGAGTCTGGCTCACTGAAACAAAACAAAACAAAAAAATCCCAAAACCTAACAACTTTCAAAACTACCCAAACAGTCTTCAAAAAGGGAACAGACTAGTTGTGAGGCAGTATTTCTCTAACCCCCCTATCCCCATCTAGGACTCCTTAATGGGAAATCGAAATTTGTATACACGTCTCACAAGCACTTCTTTGGCCATCATCAACTGCAACAGTCATTTATAAAATTCTCATTATTTCCTTTCAGTGAATGTTCAGTCATATGACATTTCAAGGAGTCACAAGTGACCCAAGAAACATGTACTCACCAACTAAATGTAAAGTTTGAATTTTGGCTCCTATAGGAATTTTCAGTTTATTTTCAGGAGGAATTGGAAAAGCTCCGTTACGATTACGAAATTTCCCCAAAATATGAACATGCGGCATATATGTCCAAATAGATTCTACTAATTCCAAGTGAGAAGTTTCCACACCCTAGAAAATAATGCCAAGCAAGCATAAGAAAAGCTATTAATTTAGCATCCGAAGCTTCTATTTCTGTATCATAAGATGCTAAATATGCAGTGGAACTTAAAAATTTGTTATGAATGAAACCTGCATGTTAAGTGAGCATGTTCTTTCATTCTTTATTATTTCATCAACCAGTTGATATCAAATGTTCAACCAGGTACACTCACCACTAAGTTTGGGCATGCCTGCAAAGCTTCCAGAACGCCTGGAATGCTAAAAGCCTCATGGCCCCGTACCCTTCGCCTCTCAAGGTATCTAGGGTGAAGGCCATAGAGTTGTTCAACATCTGGCATCTTCTTCAATAGTGTTAGAAAACTGGAATCTGTGAAGCCTGAGAAATTCAGAAGCATTTAGAGGCAAGTTCACCTTTGTGTGCATGAACATTTACTAGGCACTTGTAATTTTTTAAAAGTTTAACAACAACAAAAGGTTTACTTTTTCAAGTTTTATAAGACTAACACTATGGCTGAACAAATGGCGAAACAGAAAATATACTCCTTTAGTAAAAGAGGAAACATTTCAGAAACCCCATTTATTCTGAATTAATATTTTATAGAGCTGAGGCTTTTAATTTATGATGGCTTTTTTGCTGCTGCTTTTAAGGTACAGAAATCTTTGACTAGGGGCAGCACACGTCTAACCAGGTAACTTGCACCTATTACTGGATTGGTGGGTTAGAAAGGACCACCTACTTGATCAGCAGCAGTCTCCTCTGAACCTCTAGGGCTCTGCAGAGCACACAACTAAACAAGGAGGGAGATGTGATCCTCACCTTCAGGAAGCTCAGAATTCTAATATAAATCCCATTGCAAACTAGGTTCTCTTAGTCTGTTTCCTAATAATTACCCTATCCTGTGTTTAACTATCACTCCCTGGACATTTCAGAGAGTTCATTCTTCTGAAAAAGACAGATGCAAGTTAGCGAAGAGAACATAAATGAGCCAAACTGAAAAGATGCTGAGCTGACAGAAAGCTATTTATCTGGGAGGCCAACTGCGTTCCATCCACCAGACAGAAATAGACAGGCAGTTACTTTCACAGCAGGGGATCTGGTGAGGTTAAGCAGGGAGACAAGTTTCATACAGTTGATACTTTATTATCTAGGTATTTTGTCTTTAATAGAGGCTATGAGAAATCCAATTGTCTGCTAACAACAAATAAAAAAATATTAACTCTCAAGAATGTAAATGAAGCCCCATATCACTGTCTTACATACTAAAAGTTGTTCTATTTACACAGGGCCAGTCCAGATGACGTGTTAACTTTAGAATCACAAAACTAAAAAGTAAGAAGAGACCTCAAAAATCACTTGGTCTGATTATATGAAGAGTTCTTATTATCATCTTGTAGAATAATCTTCACTACTGAGTCATTCAATGGGATAACAATTCTGTTTTCTCATCTATTCTTACAACCCACTGAAAAAGGTAATTACTCCACTTATGAACGTAAAAAATGAACTTGAAAGAATTTAAAAGCTATGAAGTGGGAGAGCCAGAGTTCAAAACCAAGTGTGACCACTGCCAATGTTCACTTCTTTTGTCATATGCTACATGTTGCCTCTCATCAAAAAATGGATAAAGTTCAAAAAATGGATAAAGTTTCACCTTCTCTACTGAGACTGAGAATCCAAAGAGATCACATATTGTAAACCATAAAGTACTACATAAAAACTTTAGTTATCATTATTACATAGAGAATCTGGGTTTAAACTACTGCCAGAGTGGCATTAGTAATCACAGTTAATGAGATCTTATTCTAGGTTAGAGACTATTTGCTTCAATCCTTTTTTATATTCACTGTAGGGATGAGAAGCTTTGGGCTCATAGGTATTTATCACCATCTGAGAGAAGTCAGCAATGTGCAGACAGATTCTTCTCTAATTTGATAAGGGGCAGATGTGTTAAGGCTATGACTGCATCACATGGGAGCTCTGCAATTCTGCCTCTTTATACAGTGCATTAATCCAAACACCAGAATTCCTGCTGGTCTAACCTCTGTTAAGACAAATCTCATCTGCGGAATGATGGTCATTTTCACACTGCCCTCATTCTTTTTTCTTCTTGCTATACATGATCATTCTCTGGAATAAAAGGAGCCCTTTTCCCTTAGGATGGTTTCTTTGAAGTATTTGAAGACAACTGAGTTTGCGTCTCACCAAGCTGAGTTTTAGCCTCAGGTCTCTGCAATGTTCTTCACAAAAAGGTGTATATACTGATAACTAATTCTGGCCAACTGGTAAGAGTTACCAGTTGACTGATGACCCTTTCAAAAGGATATAGCACCCCAAACTGTAAAGTATTCCCGTATTGAAGACAGACTATCCTGTTCCACTTCACTTCTGTCAAGGCTCCCTCATCCCAACCTCATCACATTTTCAAAATATCAGGATCTGGATAACGCTGATAAAAAGTGGTTAAACAAGACATTCAAAATTGCTACATGACAGTAACTAAAAGGCACTAGTTAATAGACTGGTATTAACTGAAAAGAAGCCTTGATTGGTCCTTAATTCTAATTCTTTCCTTTTAGGTGTGCTCTCCTTAATGAAAGTCACGAACTTTCTTTTCTGGTCTCTTTACCTAAGGTCCATTTGTGTGGTTAGGCCACTAACTCTGAATTCTTCACCTAAGGCCATTGTCTTATTTAAGAATCTCTAAGACCTTGTATAGGCCTTCCAAAAGTGCTAAAGAAATGAAAGCTCCAGAAGTGCAATTTCTGTGGGCTGCTAGACCAGCTTTACAGAAATTGATTAATATTTGTTTAACCAGAGGATGCCATTAAAGGGTACAGGGAAACTATGAAAACCTGCATCATAGAACAAAGGACACTTTGTCAAATATAATAGATATATATAGAGTTCTCCAATCATACATTTGTGGAACAGGCTGACATATGACATAGTTCCTTAAGGAAATAAACTAGTAAAGCCTCAGGCAAAACATATTTTATCAACCCAAACCAATCAAGTAATTTAGATAAAATTCTGCCTCCCTACCAACGAAGTGACTTAGACTGCCTATCTTAAGACAAGTGATGTTTGATGGGAATATTAATTATTAGGTTTCAATAGGGCTCCAGGGTACCTTACAGGCTAGATCCACTTACCACTTGGCATGTATTCCCACCACCGCCCTGCACAGAGATCCACAACCCTCACCACTCTCAGATATAGGGTCACTGCTTCTTTTAGCTTCCTGGAAAGACATTCCATACACATGATATCCTGCAGAGGGAGGTACCTTTGTGAGAGAAAGAAACTCATATTTATCAAGTGGGTAAGTACTTCCTCTCACCAACAGGTTTTTTTTTTCCTTCTTCCATGCTCCTACCCCTTCAATGAAATAAGACCTTAGCAATATTTGCAGGGTTTTAAGATTAACATACACATAAAGCTTTTCATTAAAAACCAATGAGTCAGCAATACTCAAGCATCCAAATAAAGTACTGAGCTCCCTTCATAGAGTGGTTTGCAAAAACCTGCCTACTCCTTTTAAGTTTTTACAAAGAAAATCTCAAAGGGGAAAAAAAAAAAAGAAAAAGATCTCAGTGCGTATCATGCCCTGATGTTAAGCTAATATGAGAATAAAGATCAGAGAGAATTCGTTTGAACATGGCCAATATAATTTTAAAGCTTTTACAGAATTCATCTCCTGTAGTAGCTTAAAAAATTCCTCTCTTCACTCAACACCCAGAAACTATTTTCTCCATCAACAAACATCTATACCAAGTTTATAGCATACATTTTTTTCCTAGATCTTTTTATCTTTCAGATCACATTCAAGTATTGTATAAGCATTAAGTGAGAACACCTTGTCCAAGTACAATTTCCTCTTTTCCAACTTCCCTGTTATCTCTTCCTTCCTGAAACTTTTCAACTAACCTCTACTTTTGTTGTTTCCAATAATAGCAATATATATTTTGAAAGATCAGAAAATCTCATCTCTCTTCCTGAACACCCCCGCCATGCATTCTTAGATTATTTTTTTAAAAGGCAAAAACTGCCCTTTTTTGAGCTCACATTGCGTCACAGACACTGTACTGTAGTCACTATTTCACAACTATACCAAGTAGGTTGTTCTTTATTTGCCCTCCCCAATCCTTTTTCTTTCTTTCTCTGTGTTCCCTACCCATCTGACTATCAGTTGATTTTGGCCAACACATACCACAGGCTAAGGCTTTCTGTTATTCCTAGTCTCAAAGCTGAACTCTTTGGCACTTATTGGCTCCCTTAACCCTATTTAAACCTCTCTAAATAGTTTTTCATTAAATGATCTTCAAATTCCAGCCAAGTATATGTACCTTGTTTCCTACTAGAACCCTCACTGATATAGCAGGTGCTATTTTACAAGTAGTAAAATCAGCTCAAAAAAGTTAACCTGCAAAAAGTCAACAGCTAGGAAAGATGAAGGAAAAGTAGGGAATGTCAACAGTTGGGTCTGACTCTAATTCCTAAAAATTAGGCTAATTCTAAAAGAAAAGTCCAAGTATGCCTGCTGAGATTTCTCTGCTCCATTTCTGTCAACCTCTGGACCCTGCCTCTTCCCCTTCAAACTATTTAAAGAGATAAAATCAAATATAATTTTCCACAAAAAAAAAAAGCATTATTGCTAACTTAATTTGCACTTTACTTAACTCAGATATAAATAGGATAATTTTCAGAAATTATGACTACACATTTTATAAACAATGGGGAATACTGAATTTGTTTTCTGAATCAAGTTATACACTATTTTTTCCATATGCCTGAGTAAATTTTATACCCTTTTTAAGTACAAATAGATCAGTAATCACATGAAAATTATCATACATATTTGCCCTCAGAAAAAGAATTGTATTTTTTCTTCACAGATACATAATTGAAGAGCAGGAGGCATTTCAAGTACATTTTTAAAAAGATGTTAACACTTGATGCCACTCCTTCCATTTGAATATTGAACTGCAAAATGTTATCATATCCACTCTCAACTTATAAAATATGGTCCAATTTGTTCATAATATGTCCTCCCATTATTCAACAAATATCTAACATACATCCCTAGAAACAATTTTACCTATGCTTTCTTTCAGGACTTTTTTTTTAAGATTTTATTTATTTATTCATGCCCGCAGAGACACGGGCAGAGGGAGAAGCAGGCTCCCAATGCAGGACTTGATCCCAGGATTCCAGAATCCTGCCCTGAGCCAAAGGCAGATGCTACTCCAGGATTTTCTAACTGCTTTACAGGTTTAACAAAGTGATGCATTTAGGATTTTACCTATGCTTCCAGGATTTTTTTTTAAAGATTTTATTTATTTACTCATGAGAGACAGAGAGAGAGGCAGAGACATAGGCAGAGGGAGAAGCAGACTCCAATGCAGGACTTGATCCCAGGATTCCAGAATCCTGCCCTGAGCCAAAGGCAGATGCTCAACCACTGAGCCACGCAGGCGTCCCTCTTTCAAGATTTTAACAGCTTTAAGGGTTTAACTCATTGATGCATTTAGAATTTGGTATCAGATAATGACAGATAAGAACATGCTTTTATTCCTTTCTCCAAATGGTTCTTGGGTTATGACATCATCACTGAGTAATTCACTCAGCTTTTCCTCACTCATGTGAATACCAAGTTTATCATAAGCTAGATCCCGACATACATTTGAATCCCCATATAGAGCCTACATATGACAACTGTTTTACCCAACTATCTGCTTAATTTTCCCAGGACCAAATCCTCATTTACTGTGTATTTTAGAATGTATTTGAACATCTGGTAGGATTAAGACTCTTTTTCTGAAAAAACTTTCTGAAAGATTTTGAGACTTTTTTCTGCCAAATGAACTTCAGTACCACTTTATGTTAAAAAAAATTCTGTTATTTTGGGTTTCCTATTGCCAGACAGAACTGAACTGACAAAACTACTCTGTGTCATACAACAACAAACTGTAGAAGATAAGGACTACTCCAAACTTATGTTGGAAAAGAAAAATAAAGTGCCCATGGTTCCCTAAAGCAGCTCTGCTATCTCTATTTTAAAACTTCTTTATCTGCAAATATGTAATAATTTTAAAAAATGCAAAACATTTCTAAGAACTTCTTTATGAAAATTTCCCCTAGGTAAATAAAATAGCAGAAAATCCAAATGCTTGGAAAAGTTCATTGCAATTGTTTTAAGACAAAAACTGATGACAATCCCGATGTGAGACTACTACAAGGGCAAAGTTAATTATCGTGTCTTAGTCTAGTGACTAAAATGGTAATTATGAAGATCATGGAGCAATATGAAAAATCCTAACCACTAAGGCTCACCAAGCATTTATGCTATGCAGTGTGTTGAGTGCTTTAAAACCATTATTTCATCGAATCCTTACAATACCATCATTATCAATCATTGGTCCAAGGCAAGTAAATGAGACTCATGATTTCCAAGTCAGGTCTCTAACTCCAGAGACAAAGTGTGCTGGGCTGTTTATTTGAATGGATAATGACTGAAAGAAGAAAGCAGGGGAAACTGGAAGTGGCAGGGTTTTGTTGTTCTTTGTTTTGTTTTTTCTGACTATTGTTTATAATGTAGTCTGGGCAAAAATATAATTTAAAAAAAGACTCTGAGAGGAGCTTTACCACAGAACAACTTGAGTGTGTGTGCTGCATATAGTAACGATGGGTATGGTATTATTTCACGAAACTTTGATTGCAATCACTTACATATATGTGCATACGAGGAAAATGTTTCCCACTGTGGGTTGTAGTCAAAAAAGTCAGAAACACTGCCTTATGTTGTACACACATGGTACTGTAATAACAAAAGTCAACAAATCAGTCAATAAGAGTTCCAAGAAGCCTGGAATGTTAATGCAGTCTAAAGAATGGATATCCAATAGTGCTTACTGCAACGAAAGTAGTATTCTCTATCTTCACTGTGCTGTCCTACACAGTAGCCACAGGACATATAAGCTTGTGTAATTGGGGAACTGGATTCTCACTTTCATTTCACTTGAATTTAAATGCCACAGGTAGCTAGTGACTACCATACTAGACAGTACAGCTCTAGCATTTGCTCCTACTTATTACACATTCTAGGGGGGTAAAAGTCAACCACACAAAATCTTACCTAAATATATGGCAGAGCACTTCATGTGAAAGTTGATTCATATAGTCCTTTGTTTCATCGGATATTGTTTCCTCAGCAATTTCATTATTCATGAGACACGTTTTAACACTTTTCTTTCGTGGACCCATTGCTGTGTTATCTCCAGTATCAAAGAGCAAATCTTCCCTCTTGATTACTTGAATTCAAAGCCCCTGAAAACAAGCAGAGGCTAGAGTAGACTAAAGCACATCAACTTAAGACTCAGAAGTTATTCCCAGAAAACCTAGTTTCATAAACAATGTTTATTTTATAAGAAAGGTACAGACCACCTTCAAATTAATAAAAACGTTACCAAGAGTGAACAGAATATCTTTTTCTGAAGAGCAGTGGAGAATATAAAAATGCATTACTTAGAATGAGAAAAAAAACAAAAAAACAATCCAAGGAATCAGGAATTTTGTATTCTATTTTATATTCTGTTTCTTCCTAGCTAATTCACCCAATTTCCCCAAGCACCAATCTCTTCACCTGTAAGGTAAGAGATGGTTAAACTAGGTTAACAAAATCCCTTCCAGTTCTGGAACTCTTGATTCTAGGTCTGCCCCTCACACAAAGGCAGAAGAGGAATGCTGAGTTCTAGTCCTGGATCTGCCAAACTACTTCTATGAACTTGAGTCACCCTTTAAGTTCTTTATTTTCCTAGCTTTAAAGTGAGGGGATTAGACCCTACCCGCGGGCCCCAGACCCCTTTATAAATCTGATAAAAATTAGACTTCCACTCAAAAACTAAATACTATTTATATACAATTTCAGATGGAGAATAAAACCACCCTTTTCCCTCTCCCGTAAACATTAATTAGCAAAGGTTACTTCACTTTTGTGTCAAATGTATGTTTCGTCTGTTTTTAAAATAAGCTTTGGTGATAGAGGAAGAGAGGGGAGGAGGGAGAAAAAGGAAGGGAAGGAGGGCAGAAGGAGAATTAAGAGTCAGATGAGCAAACACCCAGAGGGTTTTGTTTTATTTTGTTGATCAGGTTAAGAGGGAATCCTGTAAAAACATTATCAACTATCACTGGTAAAATTCTCAAAAATGAGCTGGACTCAAACGCAGAGAACTCTTGATCAGAACTTAAACTTCATAATTCTGCAGTGATGCACAGGAGTGCAGTTCCAAATCAGTACATCTCTAGAATAGTACTTGCTACATTTCATGTACCATCTTTTCCTTTTTCCTAATTAGGAAGCCTTTACTATAAAAACTTTGTAAAGTGGAGTACATGCTTCTATTTTCCTACAAAGTGGACTCAATAAAAGCTTGACCTTTTCTTCATGACCTCAGGTTATCAGTATGAATATCCATTATATTCTGTTGATACCTCTCCTCAGGGACTACGGAAGTCTGTGGAGTTTTTGGGGATCCTCTGCTTTATCCGTAAAGGGAAGCAAGCTACATGGCTAAGTGAATCCTCAGATTTCCTGTGCCTGTGTGTGTTCTGGTCTCTTCTCTCTCTTCCCTCACTTGTAACCTCTCTTAGTAAGTAATTTGCTGAATAACTGTTTACCATACCATACTGCACACTGAAACCAGAAAAATATTTTTAAACCAGTCCTTTGATTGTATATTAAGTGAAAAAAGCAAGATGTAGATTATATCAAAGGCATTACCTCATTTGCATAAGGGAAAAAGGACAAATATGCAGGTAGCAGCATGCCTGCTTCTCCCTGCATTACCCACACACACATACATACACACACACACACCCCTCTACACCTACCGCTAATCCCCCGTCTAATTTGTTATCTCTTCAGCTATGGCCTAGGAAACCACAGAAATACCTTTCTACAATTGTATGTTGATTAGTTATCAACAGGCACCTAGTACAGACCTAAGGGATTCAGCAAAGAGTAACTAACTGCATGAGCTACCTTGTACCAAATTTGTGATATCTCTTTTACCTTCTCAAAAGCTTATATGTATGCTGTCCATCCCATTTTGGTTAACAGACCTTGGGAGAAATAAAAATTTGTACTAAGAACTTCCCACAAAAAGATATAAATATACTCATCTGTTTCTATCACTGCCTACCTTTCCCTATTCACTGCGCTCTCCCAGGAAAATGAATCTTTCCATCTTATAAGCTCCCACAACTGCTCTATGATTATTCTAACCTCCTCATCATGAAATTCAGTAGGCTCTCTTCAATGCTTCCCCATTTGACCCATCTGTAGTATGGGTACTGCTAAACCACTCTTTCTTTGAAACCTCACAACATGCAACCCCAAAGTGATATCCTCTTGGTCCTCTTCATTCCTCTAGGACCACTCCTCAGTCTCCTTTGCCAATTTACCCTAGAATCCTCTTCTGCCTGGGACAACTCAGTCCCATAGGCTTCCACTACTGCTACTACAAATACACTTTAAAAAAAGAAATCCATTTCTAGCTCCTATCTCTCCTGAGTTCTGACCTTTGCTTCCTCTGCCTCTCAGAAACCTCATCAGAGTATCTTGAACTTCCTTCAAAAATATTATGTCCAAACTGAACTCTCTCCACAACCACAACTACCCTCTCCTATTCACACACATGCTTTCCCTACTCTAGTTTACCAGATGCTCAAATTAGAAATCGTGACATAAACCTCAACACGTTGTGATCACTCATTTCCCAGTCATCTGATTGGCTCTTCTTACCAATCTTGCCATAATATTGCTCTTGCATCCACTCCTGCAGGCTTTCAGGCCTCTATCAATCTCAGGGAGGTGACTACAATAGCTTCCCAGGGCCTGGAACAAAGCCTACCACACAACAGGCCCACAATAAGTAATTTGCTGAATAACTGTTTACCATACTTATTGCACACTAAAGCCAGAAAAATCTTTTTAAATCAGTCCTTTGATTGCATATTAAGTGAAAAAAAGCAAGATGTAGATTATGTCAAAGGTATTACCTCATTTGCATAAGGGAAAAAGGAATATGCATGTGTTTGCATGGGACATTTCTAGAAAGGTCCACAACAAAATACTAATAGTGGCTACCTCTGGGGAGAACAGGGGTTTAGGAAAGTAGCCAAGAGACTTTTAGAAAATTTATAAAGCAAATCTAAACAAACAAACAGCATACAAGGAATCCTAGTTTCTACAGAATAAAATCTTCCAAATCTCATCTCATCGCACCTTCCCCATCTCATCTTTCAATCCTTAAGACTCCTAGACACTCACTCCTGCCACACCAATATCCTCAGTTCCCCCAGGCAAACAGTGATCTTTCATTCATAATAAGCTATTAACTCTGACTTGAATGTTCTTTCCTTCCCTTTTTTGCCTATAACACCACTAATCTGTTTTCAAAATCTAGTTTAAAACTTAAGTCCTTTGTGAAAACAGCTTCTCATCTCTTTTGAACTCCCTGTGAGACTAACATTATGCTTCTCCTATAGAAACTTGTGTAGTTGGGCACCAGGGTGGCTCAGTGGTTGAGTGTCTGCCTTTGGCTCACATTGTGATCCTAGGATCCTAGAATCGAGTCCCACATCAGGCTCCTCACAGGGAGCCTGCTTCTCCCTCCGCTTGTGTCTCTGAGTCTCTCATGAATAAATAAATAAAATCTTTATTTCTTTAAAATATTTTATTTATTTATTCATGAGGGACACGGAGGGGGGGGGGGGTGGGCAGAGAAACAGGCAGAGGGAGAAGCAGGCTCCATGCAGGGAGTCTGATGCGGGACTCGATCCTAGGACTCTAGGATCATGCCCTGGGGCAGAGGCAAGTGCTAAACCGCTGAGCCACTCAGGGGTCCCTAAATAAAATCAGAAAGAAAAAAAGAAAACAAAGAAAGGAAAGGAAAGGAAAGGAAAGGAAAGGAAAGGAAAGGAAAGGAAAGGAAAGGAAAGGAAAGGAAAGGAAAGGAGAAAAGAAAAAAGAAAGAAAGAAAAGAAAAGAAAAGAAAAGAAAAGAAAAGAAAAGAGAAAAGAGAAAAGAGAAAAGAGAAAAGAGAAAAGAGAAATGAAACTCACATAGTATTTTTTTGGCCACATTTCAGCCAGGATAAGGGAAAGAATCTCAATCTCCTGCCTCTAGGTAAAAACAAGTCTCTGCTCATAATAAACCCTCAAATATCTAATGTGTGAACAACCATCAGTGTGTCCATTATTCTAGATGCATCCACTAGCTTCAAGGCTGCTAGGAACCATCTCATTGTCCTCTGAGGACCTTGTTTGCTACTACAGCACTCAAAGATCTAAGCAACAAGCTTATAACCCAGGCAAAAATGCAATCAGATCTTAATCCAATCAAGAAACACAAAACAGCTACCTGTGCCTACAAATGCCTCAACAAGACTATTCAACCATGAATGAATTCTTCAGCTATCATATTTTAGCACATGCTTTACTTTTAAGAATCTTGACAACTCTAACCTTTCACGAATATCACGTTCTTGACTTTCATCCTGTAAGTAAAAAATCTTTCTTAGTCTTTCTCCCTGTCTCTTCAACAAATCTACACCACTAACAATTTACACTCTCATGATTCCACCTTTTGGTGTTCCTTATTATTTTGCAAGCTGTCATTTTTGTGGAAATCAGATCTAGTAGCCCCAGTGTACAACTGATACTTGAATTTTTAAACCAAACAGAAAACAGACTATACCTTAAATATTATTGGGTTTATTAAAGTTCACTTGCTTAGAACTCAGAAAAGATATTTACTCACATATATGACTTTATACAACATTATGCAGAGAACATTCTTACCAAGCCCCCAAAAACCTATTTAACTTGCAGTATGCATTAACACAAACTACCAAAGGGCCTAACAAAATTTTAGGTGAAATTAGACACACACACACACACACACACACAATTTTTCTCCCCATATGATGCCTAGAATTGAAAACTTCTTCATGTAGCTACCTATGTGGCAGCAGGTGGAGTAGTAACTTCTGTGCTTTAAGCCTCTGGTGGGGAATTTGTGGAGATGTACACTAGGGTAAAAGGTAAGATCTTCATCCTATATCTAAGGACTTAAAAGGTCAGGACCCACAGCCAGGGGAAAGACAGTGGTCTTTTCCTCCTCCAGGCAGGTGTCCTAGAAATATCCAGGAGATAAAAAGCTTCCTTGTTAAAGGATTCATTTATGTGCCCCTACCATCACTCAAACTCTATAAAGGACAACTAAGGTTGGCTTCATCTTCACTGAAGTGAAATACCTAGCCAGGCTATGCTGAGTATAACAGGGGCCTAGCACTGCTATATGAGAAGAAAACACCATGCAAGGCAAGCAAAATCCAAGTGATGACAGTGTCTCTCTTGTCTGTGCACTCTCTCTCTTAATTGCTTTTCTTTTAATAGGATGAGGGATAAAAAGCAAGTGAGAATAGAAAAATACCCTTCCATATCTTGTTTTTTTTCCTACCCCTATCTCAGCATATCACCATTTGCCCTTGAGAAAGTCAACAAGGCAAGGAAGGTGCAACGCACAAGTAGCTTAGAAGAAAAAGAGCAAAGGAGGAAAATCAACAGTAGGTAAAGATGAAGCACTGAAGTGGGCCTAGCAAAGGAGTCACAGAGGGTAAGGGAGAGGTGAGGATAAATAACAAGTGAGTATAAATACATGAAGAATATATTTTGTAGCACTAGGTATTTCTAGGGTTAGCAAGTTCTGAAGACTCAGACTCTAAGCCTCAAAAAAGTCATTCTGACAGAAGCATAGAATCCCAGAATATCAAAAGCTGAAAGGGCCCTTGGAGACTAGTCACACAGCTCTTAATTTTTGTGGGTCACAAACCCATCTGAGACTATGGTGAAAGCTACACATCTTCTCCCCAAAAGGAAAATAAAACATACCCAGATTCATGCACAATGAATTTCAAACACAATTTCAGGGGCTTCACATACATCAAAGCTCACTCAGAGGTCCCTACCTAACACCAGCTCCCTCAATTTTCTGATAGACAAACAGAACCAGAGAGGATAAGTCACTTGCCCCAGGGCATGTGTTAAGTGTCATTCAGACTTCTTGGCCTACACTACACACCCTATCATCAAATCAGGCTCTGCACCTAGGCTGCCTCTCTGCATTCCAGAGCTATGCCCCAGTGTTCTGAGATGGGCTTCTGGATGCTCTGACAGACCTGCTGCTGACCACACCCTCCTTCACAAATTAGCGTTTGTGGTCCATGTCATTAGAGTCCCACACAACAGCTTTTAGCAGTTTGGGATATCCTGTAGTCTTTTGGTGGCTGTCTGTTTAGCAGGCCTTAGCCACTGGAAGCATCTTTTTTCATCCCAGTTTGCAAGTACATTCTAAGCAGTAAGCCTGAGTTGTCTGTATTAAGCCAGGAGTCCTTCTGTAATACAATTTCTCTCAGGTATGCTCTTCTCCTTCCATCCAGCCAATTCAAATCTCCTCTCTTCCCAAACAGAACTATGCTATCCTCTACTAATTCAGTTCATTCTGTTTGCCCCCAAATTCATTCCTATCTTTTAATCCCTAACTCTCAGGCTATCTCTACCTCTTGCAGGGGAGCACTAACATTTCCTTGCTTGCAAAATCAAGTTCTTTTCCTTTTAATCCTCTATTTCCACTGTAGAGATTTTATTACTATTCACAATTCTGACAATTGCTGATATCTATAAAAATCCCATATAAATCCATTCCTCTACTCCCTAAACATCACAACTAAAAATCTTCCTATACCACTACCATCTCGCCAACATCTTCCACCATCCCTGGCTTATTCAACTAATTAATCCTTTCCTCAGATCACACCAGGCCTTCCTGGGTCCATGTTTATCTCTTATTAACACATTTTACAGGGCAGAGATAAACCAACTATCTTACAACTAACCATAAAACTTAAGGATCTCTTCTTCCATAAAATTTTCATAATTCTGAACCAACTCCTCTATTCTGTATCAAATTAATAACAATTCTATGGAGAAACTTCTTTTCTGGATTGCTGTTACCTGTCCATCCATCTATCTCCTCTATCACTGACTGTCTACTAAGTGCTAGGTGGTGACAAATTGTTTCATTCCATGAAACTTACTGTCTCAGAAAGCAGATCGATTTTAACACCGGTTTCTTTTAACCCCATCACTTCCATTACTATAACTTAAATTACCTTTTATTACCCTCACGAAAAATACCTTTCTCCCATTTAAAATTCCCCAATGGCCTCAATAATCTATCTGGTCAAGGGTTTCCCTGCCCTTCGGGTTCTGATGCCTTTCTTTAGTTTCTATTGGTTTCAGCTTGTTCATATCTAAATAATCTTGTATGTCACTTCATTTGACCCCATTCCTAACATCATAGATCTTCTATATCTACTACCTAGGATAGCCCTTCTTGCCTAAAGAAGTGCCATACCACATCTACCAAACTGCTCAAATAGAAGACAAACACACAGAATTCTAGTGCTAAATGGGTCTAGGAACCACCTGGTCCAACCCTTCATCTTCCAGATAAGGAAAAGTGAGGCTCAGAGAGGTATGCCGGCTTGTCCAAAGACACAAGTCAGAAACTATGAGTGCTGAAGCAAGGATACAGGTCTCAAACTCCAAGACAAGACCTATTATATTTTACTATGCCACTTTACCTTGCTGAAACCTCGTTTTCCCTTTTTCTCTTTTGCTATGCCTTAGTATCTTCTTCACTAAAGTGTGTTACCTGCAGGCACATATTCATTTAAACGAACACAGACACAAGGGGTGTCTGGTTGGCTTAGTCAGTAGAGCATGAGACTCTTCATCTGGGGGTTCTAAGTTTGAGCCCCATGTTGGGTATAGATTACCTAAAAATAAAATCTTACAAAAATAAATAAACACACACACACACAACCTATATTCCTTACCCTAGGAGAACATAAGAATCACAGCACTGCAATTTTTAAAAAGACAAAAGGAGCCTCAGGGGTCACCTAAACCAGTTAACTGTCAGAAGTTAAAAATTACAAGCACAGATTTTTCAATCTATAGGACTACACAACATGTAGCTTTCCACATCCCACCTCTTCTCTCACCCTGAAAACCAGGGCCTTATAGAGCCATTATTTTATTCTTCAATTGTGCTCAGGGTATGGGAAAGAGGATTAAGAACCAGTGACCTAATCCAACGCTCTCATTTGCTAGCTGAGAAATCCCAAGTCCAGAGAGCCCAAAGGAATTTGCCCAAAATGCCAGCTAGTTAACAGCAGCTCTAGGACAAAGAAAAAAGAAAAAAAAAGAGGTCTCCCATTATTCACACAGGTGTGTTTTTACACTGCTGGCATGGATTCATAAAACAAAGTCGTCAGGACAGAGTTTCTCCCCGCACAAGAACCTTCCTAAGTACCCAGCTGCCCTTGGACAGTTTGGGGCCTGGAAAGAAACACGTAGACATCTCTTATCAGCCAATTCCTAGCTATCCAGGAGGCAGAGAAGACAAGCTTTTCAGGTCTGTCTCTAAGGAAAGACTCCTTTAAAGGGAGCTGGTAATCTGATTTTCAGAGCTAGGAGAAGCATCACAGGCAACCAACACTTTCATTTTACAGATACGCAAGCTGTGCTATAGCAGAAGGTAATGGACCTGGGCAAGGTCACACAGGGAGTCGGTGGCAAGGTAAGACTAGAACTTGAGGCTCCTGAACCCAGGCCTGGCCGCCTCTCAAAGCTGTATTCCCTGCGTCTTGCCAAGGGACATCCCCTCAGCACGCTGACTACAGAGCTTCCTCAACATACCGGCTTAAACACTGACAGCGTTAAAACTGTAGAATTCGTGGCGCCCCGGGAGGGAGGGTGTCCCATAAATTGCCCAGGCCAACCCCCCACCCCGCCCCCATTCTGGGGAAACCTAAACCCAGAGAGGATTCTATATGCTAGAATCTTCGGCCAGGTCTGGACTAGGTAAGCAAACCCCGCAACCAGGGCCTACAAGGCCAAGACCCACACACCCAATCTCTGCTCTCCCGGGAGACCGAGGCCCGAAAGGGGCCAGAGACCGAGAGTCCAGGCGGTTGGGAGCCCGGGAGCCCGGGAGCCCCCGGACGGCCTCCTCCCCACCCCCCCGCCGCCGCCGTCGCCGCCGCCGCCGCCCACACCCACGGCTCTGCGGCCTGCCGCTGGTCCCCAGGCCCACTCGGCCGCCACCTCACCTAAGCCGGCCCTCTGTCTGTTATTGTGGTTGAGAGGGTGGGAGAAGCGCGACCGACACTTCCCGCGGCCCCCACCGCCGCGGCGCTTCCGCTTCCGCCGCCGCTCGGGCATTTCCGGAGGGTTGCCTTCCGGGGCTGGGCTCGCTCCCGGTGTCCATGTTGGGTGTGGGACGCAGGCTTCCAGGCACGGCAGCCATGTTGAGCGTGGCGGTTTGAGGTGGGGGGGTGGGGGGGCGGGGGGGCGCCCGTCCCTGTTTCCGGGAGGGCGTCGGCGCGCCGGAAGCGCCTGGAGTCTGACGCTGGGGTGGCAGGTGCTCGCTTCGCAGGTGTTGGGCGGCCTTGGGTAAGCTTTTGGAGCCAAAGGACTGCGTTCCAGTAGGGACTTTGCCAGAATTCGTTTCGTTTAGCTGAAAGAAGACATTTTTTTTTGGGGGGGGGGGGGAGGGTGCTTCCTATTCCTTCCTCGAGGCGAGGCCGAAGCTGGGCTTCCCGCTTTCCCCACTATGCTTTGGCGTCACAGGTTTCAGCTTATCTCGGCAGCTTATCGGAGTTCTAGCTATGCCATTCCACGTCTCAAACCACGTGTCTCGAGTTAGGGCTCTGGGAAGAAAAAGCAACAAGACCTCACCATAGTTACATACGGTTCATCTTAATGCCCGCCTTCACGTCACCTTACTCCTCTAAGGGAGATTGACATCCCCTCCCGTGTCCGTTGCTTTCCTCGATTTCTTCCGTATTTGAACTTAAACAATAAACACCGTGGCTTTTTCTGTTTTCCGGATTGTTTAGAGAAACAGATAGGAATTCTATAGGCAAGTGTCTGGCACTGAGCCTGGCATAGATACAAGGGACTTATCTGGGTGCAAATGGGTCAAGTCTTTATTTCAGTATATTACTGAATTTCACTGGCCTTCCTCCTTTGGTAAAAATGTACTATGGTGGGACCAGAAATACAAATGAGATGTGTTTCCGACTTCAAATTTAGAGAGAGAAACAAAGTATGTGTCTTTTAAGATTTTGTTTATTTATTCATGAGAGACACACAGAGAGAGGCAGAGACACAGGCAGAGGGAGAAGCAGGCTCCATGCAGGGAGCCCGACGTGGGAGTCGATCCCTGGTCTCCAGGGTCACGCCCTGGGCTGAAGGCAGAGGCTCAACCACTGAGCCAGCCGGGTGTCCCAACAAAAGGATATCTACAAACATTGTAATAAATGCTGAATCAAGATATATGCCTGCTGTGTATAAATAGACTTAACTAGTTTTAACATTCTTTTTCTTTTTTTTAGATTTTATTTATTTATTCATGAGAGACAGAGAGAGGCAGAGACACAGGCAGACAGAGAAACAGGCTCCACCCAGGAAGCCCTACGTGGGACTCGAACCCGGGTCTCCAGGATCACAGCCTGGGCTGAAGGCGGCACTAATCAGCTGAGCCACCCGGGCTGCCCTAGTTTTAATATTCTTTTACTCAGATTTTATTTATTCATTTGTAAGGGGGACGGGAGAGGGGAGACAGAGAAGTAGAGGAGGAAGAATAAGCAGACTCCCTGATGAGTGCAGAGCCCTACACAAGGCTCACTCTCAGAACCCGAAGATCATGATCTGAGCCGAAATTGAGTTGGACGCTTAACTGACTGCACCACCCAGGCGCCCCAGTTTTAACATTTTAAGGTAGAATGTGTGCATCCCTTGACCTCCGAGATTTTTTTGTTCCTTGGTGATGTGGGAGTCCTGAGCTAGTGTTCCTTGCTCTCATACAGTGGCATCATCAGGGAAGCTCTGCCCTCTACAGTGAAATCTGCCCGACGCTAAATGGCCCTGAACCACTGTGGGTTTGTTTGTTTGTTTTTTTAACTCCCTATTTTTTAGCTAAAATTTTTTAAGATTTTATTTTTATTTTATGCATGAGAGAGAGAGAGAGGCAAAGGGAGAAGCAGACTCCCCACAGAGGAGGGAGCCCAACACAGGATCCAATCCCAGAACCCTGGGATTTTGACCTGAGTTGAAGGCAGACACTTGACTGACTGAGCCACCCAGGCACCCCTTAGGTATTTTTAAATACCTCTTCTCATACTGACATAGGTTCTAGCACCAACCTCTCTCCTCCCTTGAAACTTCTTAGGCCTTTAAATGAGGACTGACATTTGTTAGAAGGTCTTAACACTTAAGAAAACAGGCTGTGGTTGAGAATAGAGGACAGGGTTTGTTCAGGTCCACTTAGGGCTGTGCGGCCTGTGTAAGGCACAACTGCAGGAGGTACCATGTACGTCGGGGTCAGCCACATTACACTTGGAGTTGAGTAATGTGGTAAAACCAGCTATGAATTTATTATTTTTTAAAGATTTTATTGGGATCCCTGGGTGGCACAGCGGTTTGGCGCCTGCCTTTGGCCCAGGGCGCGATCCTGGAGACCCGGGATCGAATCCCATGTCGGGCTCCCGGTGCATGGAGCCTGCTTCTCCCTCTGCCTGTGTCTCTGCCTCTCTCTCTCTCTCTCTCTCTCTCTCATAAATAAATAACATTAAAAAAAAAAAAGATTTTATTTATTCACAACACACACAGAGAGAAAGAGGCAGAGACACAGGTAGAGGGAGAAGCAGGCTCCATGCAGGGAGTCCAACGTGGGACTCGATCCTGGGTCTCCAGGATCACACCCTGGGCTGAAGGCGGCGCCAAACCACTGGGCCGCCGAGGCTACCCTCAGCTATGAATTTAAATTCAGGATTTTTTGAGAAGTAAATCCTTTTACAGCTGTTTCAGCTGAGAAACTGTATATTCAGTAGTCAGCAATGCAGGCTTTACAATTTTAGAAGTTTAGAAAGCTCTGGTTCAAATGTGAGTTCTCTGCTTACTGGCATGAGACCATGAGTAAGCATTTCAAGTCTTGGCTTCAGGTCTACCAAGTAAAAATGGACATCACTATGGTACCTACATCATAAACCACTGCAGAAGTTAGTGGTTTAACACAATTTGTTATGATCTGTCATGATACTGTGGGTTAACTGGGCTTGGCTGGGTGGTTCTAGCTTGGGCTCTCTTACACATTTGCCATCAGGTGTGAGCTGAAACTATAGTTAACGTCAGGCTCAAATGAATGTTGTTATTGGTGACTCAGGCTGGAAGCCCTAGGGGCTCAGCTAGAGCCATGCATCAGAGTGCCTGCATGTGGCCTCTTTCTCTGGTTTGGGTTTCTCACAACAAAGTGCTTCTCTGGGAGCTCTGAGAGACAGAAAATGCAGAGAGTGAGCTGTTCCAAGCAGTAGAGTAGGACTTCTTATGATGTAGCCTAGGATCCCAGAAGTTCCTTCTCTCATAATCTATTGGTCAAGAAGACACTAAGCCAGCCTGGATTCAAGGGGAGAACAAGACTCCACGTCTTAACTGAAGGAGTAGCAAAGAATTTGTGGCCATCTTTAATTTACTACACTTCCTCATCTTTTTGTTTGTCCGTTTGTTTGCTATATGTAGCAGGTATCCAAAAGAAAGACTGGGAACCCTACCAGTACAGTTTTGAGTCTGCCTGTGAATGATTCTTTATGTGTTTCTTTTTAATTGTATAAAAACACAGATAAAAAATTTACCGTCTTAGCCATTTTTAAGTGTAGACTTCAGCGGCATTAAGTATATTTACATTGTTGTGCAACAGTGACCACCACCCACCTCTTTATCTTCCCAAATTGAAACTCTGTACCCACTAAACAACTCCCATCCCTGCTCACGCCCAGCCCCTGGCAATCCCCATTCCACTTTTTGTCTCTATTTACCTAACCTAAGTGGAATCATATAATATTTGTCCTTTTATGTTTGGCTGCTTTCACTTAGCATAATGTCTTCAAGGTTCATCCATGTTGTGGCATGTGTCAGAATTTCCTTCCTTTTTAAGACTGAATAACATGCCGTTGTATGTATACACCACATTTTGTCAGTCCATCCATTGGTGGACATTTGGGTTGTTTTTACCTCTTGGCTATTGTGGATAATGTTTCAGTGACCATGAGTATGCAAATATCTCTTCTAGATCCGCCTTTCTGTTCTCTCACATATATATCTAAAAGTGGATTGCTGGATCATATGGTAATTTTATTTTTAATTTTTCCACAGCAGCTGCACCATCTCATATTTTCACCAACCGTGCACAAAGGGTTCCAATTTCTCCACATCTTTGCTGTCTTCTGTTTTTCGTGAGGTAATGTTTGTAATCTACTTAGAGCAGTGCCTGGCATGTGTCAAAACCCACAAAGCTTAGCTATTATTACTTGACTGTCCAGAGGCCTTTCTTTCCCTCTTCTCAGCTATAATTGAAGTTGCAAGGGCTGAATTCTTAGCATGAGATATTTCTGAAATTCATTTTCAAAGCATTTTACATTTTCGCAAGTTACATAAGGAAATCCTAAGAAGAGATATTGTACCTAGGTATATGCATTGAGAATTGCAGTTTCAAAACCAAACACAGGTTGGTAGATTAGGGAGAAAAAAAAGCACCCAAAAATACAACAATAATAACAAAAGAGAGAGAAGGAAGAAAAGAAGGAAGGAAGAGAAAGAGAAACAGAAGGAAAAATCTGCATGGGAGGCTTTTATGAGCATAAGCTCTGAGTAAGCACTAAGCAACATGGCCTTTGCTTTTTATTTTGAATTTGGACCAAACTACACCAGACCAAAGTTATGTCATGGAAAAGTGGAAAAATGAAGGATGAAACTTAAGAAACTAACAAGCTTTCTTTTTAAAATTACTCGTATTGTGTTTTCCCAACACTACATTCATCTAGTGCAAATCCTTTAGCCTTATCTCTAGAAATATCAGAATAAAGAAATTACTCTTTAGAAAATGGTATGAGGGATCCCTGGGTGGCGCAGCGGTTTGGCGCCTGCCTTTGGCCCAGGGCGCGATCCTGGAGACCCGGGATCGAATCCCACGTCGGGCTCCCAGTGCATGGAGCCTGCTTCTCCCTCTGCCTATGTCTCTGCCTCTCTCTCTCTCTCTCTCTCTATCTCTGTGTGACTATCATAAATAAATAAAAATAAAAAAAAAAAAGAAAATGGTTTGAAATGTCAAGAACTATTTACAATCAGCTGACATTTGTTAAAAGATTTCGTGGAACCTAAGAATATATGAGACACCAGGGCTGCAGAGATGGCCAGGGACCAGTCTCTGCTCTTAGGCAGGCTAGAGACATCATTTACAAAAACATTTCAGGGGAATCCCGGGATGCCCGGCAGCACAGCAGGCACTAAGTGAGTCCAAACTGTTTGCAGCTATACTTGAAATAACTGCAAGTACTCTTTAAACTCATTTTCCCTCCCCTATGGGCTTCTGTGTCACTACTTCTTCATTGTATCTCTATCTCCTAAATCATCCTGGCTCTAGCCTCTCCCTTGCAAAGTCTTACTTTCATTGTGTTTGTTTTGGTTTTGCATTTTTAATGTCACAGTGACATTCTATCAATCATTTAAGTACATCATCAATTTAAGCCAATGAATTCTGTGACCTAAGGATCACGTGTCCCATTTTATAAGTAATGCAACTCAGAGAGGTTAAGTATTTTGCTAAAGGTCACATAGCTAGTAAATTGGAGAGAATCATTGTGAAACTAAGCTATCTGACTTCAAAACCCAAATTCCTAATTACCAAATGGTACATTCTTGTAATTTTTCCTCCAAGTGATAATCTGATTAATCTTCCTAAAGCATGCTGTGAATTGTGTCAATGGCTTCTTTGTGATAGTATTTTCAACCTTTATGTATACATTTATAACTTGTTAATAAGAGGCTCAAAGCCCATACACATTGATTGTAGCCTACCATTTCAATCTCATTTTCCTTCACAAACAATAAGTCCTAGCTGTGCACAGGATCACTGTTTCCCTTTGGATACCTTGTGACTCTTCCCTTTATCTTACCCAAATGAACAGGTTACCTCCCTATAGGCAGAAGGTGAATCAATGTCATTCAGCTATTACAAGGAAAGAAATGGAAGATGGGCCCCTAGGTGAACCCAATACTGGGACAGAAAATGATGTTCCAAAGGTAACAGGGAGAGAATAGTTGTAATTTTTAAAAGCTAATTGCATTTTGAGTCTCGCATGGTTCATGAATTCATTCAATATATATTTCTTGAGTGCTTACTCTGAGTCTAGGCATTGGACTAAGTGCAAGGAAACAATTGTGTTGATAAACCTTCAGTTTGGAAAGGAAAGACAAATAAATAAGCATAGAGGTGAATTGGTTTCTCAAAATTGAACAAATGGAGAGGGGCACACAGTTAAGTTTTATTGAATGAAGGAATTCATGAATGGATAAATAAATGGATAAATCCATTTATACTTAATTTTTCCTTCTAAGTGATTCAATTGCATCACAAATGAAACCTTCCCAAATAAATAAACATAATTCTATTCAATTAAGCATATAAATATGGCAAATGACAACTTCTCCTCAAAATGACAATAATATTTAGTTTTAATAAAATTCTTATTCTTTCAACTTAAAATTCTAAGTTCAAATCAATACTGAAAAACTTTTAATAGAATAAGATTCATGCATTCTTTAATATGCTGTATTTTCTTAAAATATGACAAACATTTTAAATGACACTACTTATAATTTCTGAACACAAAATAGTAATATAGATACAATTCAATCTTAATTTCTATATTTACACTTAATCTTTTGTATTATAAGACAATCATGTAAAAAAAATTCCATTTCCCATATCCGGGATTGTAGTTGCATAATGATTGGAGGGGTGTTGAACTGGGTCCCCGCATTGCCCTCTTCCCATCCTTTTTTCCTTTTGGCTCCTGAGCTATAAGGACACTTGCCTGGGGAGGTAGCAGCCATTGTCTCTTCATGTAGATAGAGTCTGTATGTCTGTAGATTGAGTCATTAGCTCAGCACTTAATGAAAGACTAGCAGAGGGCAGAGATGGACTCCTGGTATTGCTTAAATCTGTGGCTGTGCTTGAGTCAAGACCCATCCTGAATCCTAATTGCACGAACCCACATATTTCTTATTTAGCCTAAGCTAAATTGCAGTTGTATTTTCATCATTCTTTTTTCAAAAATATTTATTTATTTGAGAGAGTGAGAGAGTTGGGGGGGTGGGGTGCGGAGAGGAGGAGAGAGAACCTCAAGCAGACTCATGCAGAGCATAGAGCCCAACACGAGGCTCGATCTCATGACCCTGAGATCATAACCTGAACTGAAACCAAGAGTTGAATGCTTAACCAACTGAGCCACCCAGGCACCCTGGATTTTCATCACCCTTAAAAAGAATCCTGATACAGTTCCTATGATTGCTAGCCAGTGTCCTCCCTTACGATCTCAAACCTTCACAAAACATTTCTTACCCCAAATAGCTTTGAAAGTGCTTGAGGAATGAAGGAAGATGGGGAGGATCTCATTTGCACCAAAGTGGTAGAAAGTGAGGCATCAGTATCAGGTGAAATGAGGAGCTGATGGAGAACTCTGCAAAATTAGAGCTACAGAGCAAGTAGTAAGAATATAAATGCCCTGGGATCCTCTTACTAGACTTCTTGGTTTATGGAATGGGAAGTTAAATAGTTCTGTGTGAATGAGTACAGGAGCATGGTTTCCAGAAGGCTTAGATCTCTGGGTGACATTTCCTTGCTTTCTACCAAGATAAGTGTTACTGTGATACAAAAAGGCTAAATATTAATTATAGTAAAGGAAAAAAAAATAGCAGGGGATTGAGTTGAGTTTTGCACAGGCCTAAGGGCAACCTCAGAATCAGGGGAGGGAAAAATGGCATCCAGAAAGGATAGTGCCAACACATCTGTTGTTTTTGCTTGACTTTCATTCATTTATTCTGGTAATAGTGCCTCAATATTCCTTCAGGGAACAATTCTTTTATCTTCTTCTAGTCGGTATAGAGGGGCTGTGTCAACCCTGGCTCCTGCAGTGCCTTATAACTCAGTCCATTTCAATGAGAGTTAAGCATGCCTATAGCCAAATATTGTAGGCTGATTCAAGAGTCTTATTCCAGCTAGTCTAATAAACCTTAAATCTTTTATTAGACGTTTTAGGAAAGGAAAGCTGTCTCCTACTGAAACTGTAACTCTAGAACTGCTTAGGTCTGCTGCAGGGATGGGAGTGAGGCGAGGTTGTCAGTGTCTTTCTAAGAATGAAGACAACACCAAGGAAGGCATGGGGGGATCCCAAAAGTGGAGAGGAAAATTTCTGGCAACTTTTTCTGAGACTGATCTAGCCATGCCTGAGTTCAGAGATTCCTCTGGACTTCTCAGATGCAGGAGCCCTAGAAATTGCCAGACACACACTTTTTGTTTTTGATTTTTTAACTTCAGTCACTTTGAGTAGGATTTTCTTTTGGATGTTATTCTTCCAAAGAAGTTGGCTATATTACTTGTGGTTTCCCCACTAGAGGGTGTAGCTTACTCTCTAGTGATTAAGACTTCTTTTTTTTTTTTTTTTTGGATTGGTAATGCTAGCAGGCTGGCATATACTGTCAGAGAACCCCTGTTGGGTTGGTGCAGGGTCCCAGCCACAGAGCTTACCTCCCTGACAGGGCCCCTTGTCTTAGGAGGACTGAGAAAGCAGTCAGATGACCAAGTCATGGCTACCAGCAGGGGAGATGGAATAGCAGGTGAAGACTTCATCTTGAGAATCATGAAGCTTTTTTAGTTTTAAAAAGGGAAATAGGTTTTGTATTCCAAGCCAAATCTGATTGGCAAGGCATACCTGGATTGTTATGTTGAGAAAGATTTTGAGACCACATAGAGTTCAGTGGAGTGTACAATCATTGATTCCTGATTACTGGTGCGGGCATGGGGAGAGGTGGGACGTTTCTCAATAGGAATACTATTGGCATTTTGGATGGGTCATTTCTTCACTGCGTGGGACTCTTCAGAGCATTACAGAACCTTAGTCCACTGAATGCAAGTAGTACCACTCCAGTCTTTGTGACAAGCAAAAGTCACCCACACATATTTTAATGGCTCTTATGAGAATAGTACTACTCTACTTAAAAATCATTAGGTTTGACCAAGAGTGACTTAACTTGGATTTACCTGAGGAACTAGAGCTTCTTAAATTCTTTAAGACTAAGGGGGAATAAATGAGTTTGTTTTGTTTTAGATTCTGAGATCAGACTGAGTTTGCCATCAGGAATGGATAGTGATTGAGAATGGGAAATGAAGAGTCTCCAGAAAAGGGAAGAAGTGCCTATTGTGACAGAGAATCAAGTAGAATGTAACTGGAAGTGATTCACGTGTTATTCCGGGTTGAGGAAAGAGTAGGGGGAGCCTGAGCAGTGGGGAAGGGTGTATTCTGTTAAACGTCAGTGTCATTTAGGGGGTCCTCATCCCACCTTCAGGTTCCATTATATTTAGGTGACTCTTTGGTCAGTGTCATCTTTAAATGATGCTCTCAGCTGCCCTCCACTCCGTACCTCTGAATCCACCTAATAATATCAGTCACCTTAAATTATTTTTGGAACAAGGTATCATATAAGTCAATGAATGGAAAAATAAGTGAGTAAAATATTCCCTATCCCTTAAGAGTTCAAATATCACCTATTTTCATATTCTTTTTCCCCCTATTTCCATATTCTTTTTTTCCCCATTTTCATATTCTTAATGCCCCTCTCAATGCCTTGAAAGAGGAGTAAGAAAAGAGAGTTTTGAACAACAGGCATGATACTGTTGCCACTTTCCAATTTTGCATTTGTCAGTGACCTCCAGCCAAAGAACACGAAAGAACATTAGAGTTGAACAAGTTGGGTTTATGATATGTTGCAGAGAGAGAGAACACATATGGGAAGCCATAGGAAAGCTCAGTGAAAGGATATTATAAAGGATTCATTGTAGGATTTGGGATTGTTAAATTAATTTGGGGAAAATTTAAGGAAAGCTGACTTCGCTGTAGATTGCATGCCCTCAATATGTTTGATATCTTAAAAAGTCTATTTAGAAAGAGGGAAGAATAGCCAAAGGCTAAAGTTGTAATTGGCAGAAGCAGTAATCACTTACATTAGTTAGGGGATGTTTGGTATTTTGTAGTTTGCATAATGTTCACATTTTGCCTGTGTTCAGGTGTGATTATGGAGTGATACTGTCTTAGTCTAGATTCATCATGGCTTTACTGGGTGTTAATGTTCTGTGAAATTGTTTGTGTTAAAAAGAACATCAAGGCCTCACTGTGAGTAGGATAACCTACAGCAATGCCAAGGTTGGCTCCTAGAAGTTATGGGGTTGTTTTCTTACCCACGTTGTCATATTTTTAAATAATTATTAATTTTCTTATTCCCTTGCAGGATTATAAAACTGCATAAGGACCTAGATCTGTTTTGATTACCACTGAGGTCCCAGAATTTAACCAAATCTCTGATTTAATTTAACCAATTCAACCCAATATTGACTGAGTAAATGAATAAATTGTCCAATTAGCCTATCAGACTGTGAGTTGCTCAAAGCCAGAGTTCATTTGCTATTCAGCTCTGTATTTCTAGAAACAAACACAATTCTGACGCGTCTCATTAAATATATCTTGAGTTAAAGAGAGACTTTCCATTAGGATAAGATTTATTGATTTTTAAAAAATAAACTAATATAATGAATTCCACTTTTTGAAGGAAAGACAATGCTTAATTTAAATGAGTTCACTCCTGACGAAGGAAAATCACGTCATATTCCAAACTTTTCTGGGGTCTCTGCATTTTCCACTGTGTTGAATTCTAAGAGTGAGTTTCAAAGCTCTAAGAGAAATTGATATAAATATTTAGAGACTGTTTGTATGCAATATAACCTTCCTTCCTTCTAAGCTAGCTGTACTCCAATAAGGATTTGAAGGAAGGGAGGCCTTGATTTGTAAATGCCTGACTTACAAATAACCCATAGCTACAATGATATGCTCTCCCCTCACTCTACCTTTATATTGGAGACTCCTCTACTTTATAATCATGGTGAAAACTTATTAGAACTTTTAGCAAATGTGTGAACCTGTATATCAAGAAGTATTGGTGGATGTGAGGGCGATCTGGCTGCGACATCTGTCACCCCATTGATCGCCAGGGTTGATTCGGCTGATCTGGCTGGCTAGGCAGGTGTCCCCTTCCTCCCTCACCGCTCCATGTGCGTCCCTCCCGAAGCTGCGCACTCGGTCGAAGAGGACGACCATCCCCGATAGAGGAGGACCGTTCTTTGGTCTAGGGTATACGAGTAGCTGCACTCCCCTGCTAGAACCTCCAAACAAGCTCTCAAGAAGTATTGGGAAGGACAATGATTCACTGAGGTACCCTTGGGAAATTTTTTCACTTTACCTTATCTGTAAAATGACCACAAATATGAGTGCCAACTGAGAAAGTTCTTCGTGGCTCCCTGTGAAAGTGCTCTATGAACTGCAAGCAGGAAGGATTTTTATTGCTGAGGGCAAGGGACATAGTGGTCAAAAGCAAAATAAAGACAACAATGTGGAAAACATGAAGAAATTATACTTTTTCACTGAAATATAATAACAACAGCAAGCCAATCACTACATTTTGGCTAAATTATAGCTAATGGGCTTTTGCTATTGCATTTTTCATGAAAAAGTGGTCCATTTTTTTGTTTTCTTTTTAAAGATTTATTTATTTTAGAGAGAGGAGATGGGTAGAGGGAGAGAAAGAAGGAGAGAATCTCCAGCAGACATCCTGCTGAGTGCAGAGCCCTTGGTAGGTGTCCGTTTCAGGACTCTGAGATCCTGGCCTGAGTCAAAATCAAGAGTTAGATCTTAACCAACTGTGTCACCTTAGTGCCCTGCAAAAAAGGAGTCCATTTTTTTTTTTTTAAGTTTAACACTAGCTACATAGGAGCTACTGGAAAATGATAAAAATGTTCATATTCTGCAAATACTTCCTATTTGACATTGAACAACAATTAACTTTGGAATCTGTTCTTTTTTATGTAAAAAAGGGAATAATTATATTTCTGCCTACAGGTTAGTGGTAGTGTGAGTCTCACAGGTGCTCTGTCTGGGAAAGTACTTTCCATGCTGTGGCAGGATTTATAATCATGTATTATTTTTCATAATACTATATTTTCCCCCCTTTTTCTGCACCTAGCACAGTGTCTCAAACTTATAGGTACTTACTAAATATTCATGAAACAAATATGAGAAATTGTTCTAAAAAATTCTAAAACTCTAGCCAAGTATAAGATTCTAATCATGAGATAAGATAATACAAAGTTTAGCTTGAAGGTTCTGGATTCTCCTCTTGCTAAGCTATGGCATCTTGGATATGTCCCTAAATTATTCAAAGCCTCAGTTTCATCATCTATAAAATGGGAGTTAATACCAATACCTCCTTCATAGAATCATTTTGAATATTGAATGAGATAATTACCATGTTACTAGCATGCACAGTGGCTGGCTTATAATACTCACAAAAGTTACATTCATTTATTTAAAGTTTCTGACAATCCCCATCCTGTATTCTCTTTAATATATTTTGTATTTCTGTGTATATGTAATGAATATATTTTTCAAAATCTGATCATACTATATATATCATATCCTCATATTTTCTCTTTTTTAACTTAACGTATCCTGCTTATTTTTAGAGAACTATATAACATCTAGTAAAATTTCTTTTCATTATATATAGCTTGAACCTTTAAGCATGGTGTTGAGCCAGAGGTCTTCAGTGTGCCCAAGCAGATCAACCTTTCAAGTCCCCCAGGATGCAGAAATAAAGTACTGGCAGAACCTGAACTAGAGCTAGAAGGATGGAGGGAGGCACATATGCAAAGTATAAAGTTGTGCTTGGTCCCCTCATCTTATCATGAATGCATCCTGGCCCCACATTTGGAACGCCTCGAAAATCTGAGAAGAAAGAAACTTCATGTTAAATGCAACTGATGAATTGTTGAACTCTACTTCTGAAACTAATGATGTACTACATGTTGGCTAATTGAATTTAAATTTGAGAAATTAAAGTATAAAAAAAGAAAAAGTTACAAACCTAAAGAACAAACAAAAAACAGCCACAGGTTAAAAGAGACAACTGTGACAGCTGGGGGCTCAGATAATCTTATGTGTGAGCTCTCTAGAAATGTCTAGGCATGAGAAGCAGAATGGACTTCTTAACTGCCTGGGACAAAAAGAAGATTGGCAGTAGGACATAGATGTATTAAACATAGGGGAGATGGATATGGACAAGGATATTTAAGTGGCAGTGCCATAATAGGAAAAGGAGCATATTTTATCTAAGAAAATTGTATTTCCGGGGATCCCTGGGTGGCGCAGCAGTTTGGCGCCTGCCTTTGCCCCAGGGCGTGACCCTGAAGACCCGGGATCAAATCCCACATCAGGCTCCTGGTGCATGGAGCCTGCTTCTCCCTCTGCCTGTGTCTCTGCCTCTCTCTCTCTCTCTCTCTCTGTGACTATCATAAATAAATAAAAATTTATTTAAAAAAAAAGAAAAGAAAATTGTATTTCCTCCAGTGCTACTAATGTCTTTGAACTTATCTAAGAACTATGTGGAAAAATGAAAACCTCAGAAAACACTAAATTTCTTTCTAGCAAAGTCAGAGGGCATTGGAGCATTGAGATTTGTAGAATTACCATAAACGGTGACACAATTGCCTTCCCCCATTTCCCAAGAAGTATTGGCTACAGTTGTACTACAAATTATTGAAACCAATCATGTATTATTAGATTATTTAATTTTTTCCTAGTATGTTACTCTTAAGACTATTGCGCCGAACAAACCTATACAATGTTCTTTGACAACACCTTTAACACTTTCTAAGGATAGGACTCAGAATAGCCAAAACAATCAGAAAAAAGAACAAAGTTAAGAATCTGCCCTTCCTAATTTCAAACCTTAAGGTAAACTTCAGTAATCAAGGCAGTGTGGTACTGGCAAAGGATGGATATACAGACCAAGGGAATAGAATTTAGAGTCCAAAAATAAACCCTTATAATTATGGTCAATTGATTTTCAACAAGGGCACTAAAACGATTCAGTGGGAAAGAATAGTCTTTCAATGAATGGTGCTGGGACAATTGGCTATCCACATACAAAACAATGAAGTTGGATGTCCTGCCTCGTACCATATACAAAAATTAACTCAAAGTCAATCAAAAACATAAGTATAAGAACTAATAACTATAAACCTCTCAGAAGAAAACAAAGTAAATATTTGTCTTAGATATGACAATGAAAGCATAAACAACAATGGATAAATTAAACATCACCAAAATTAAAATCTTTCACACTTCATAGGACATCATTAATAAAGTGGAAAGATAATCCACAGAATGGAAGAAAATATTGCAAATATCTGATAAGGAAATTGTAACCATAATATATATGGAATTCTTACAATTTCACAATAAAAAGGCAAATAATATTATTTGAGCAAAGGTGAGCAAAGGATTTGAATAGACATCTATTCAAAGAAGATAGACAAATGACTAATTAGTCCATGAGAAGATATTTTTTTCTTTTAAAGATTTTATTTATTTGAGAGAGAGAGAGCATGAGAGAGAAATCATGAGCAGGGGGAAGGGCCGAGGGAGAAGCAGACTCCCCACTGAGCTGGCAGTCCCATGCATGATTTGATGCCGGGATTGTGACCTGAGCTGAAGGCAGATGCTTAACCGACTGAGCCACACAGATGCCCCCATGAGAGGATGCGAAACATCGTTTGTCATAAGAGAAACCCAAATCATAGCCACAAGATACCACTTCACACCCATTAGGATGGTTATTATTAAAAAGATGAACAGTATCAACTAGTAAGTGTTTCTGAGGATATAGAGAAATTGGATCCCTCATGCATTGCTTGTGGGATTGTAAACTTGCAGCTGCTTTGAAAAACAGTTTGGCGACCTCTCGAAGTGTTAAACATAGAGTTATTATATGACCCAGAATTCGACTCCTAGCTATATATCCAAGAGAAATGGAAAGATCCAGCCAAAACCTTATACATGAATGTTCATAGCAACATTATTCCTAATAGCCAAAAAGTGAAAACAACCTAATGGCCATTAATGGACAAATGGATAAAAGCACTGTGGTATAGACATACAATGGACTAGTACTCCACCATAAAAAAGCATGAAGAACTCATACGTTCTACAACATGGATGCACTTTGATAACCTTATGTGGAATGAAAAAAGTCAGAAACAAAAAGCCACATATCTTATTATTCCATTCATGCTAACTGTTCAGGATAAGCAAATTCACAAAGACAGAAAGTAGACTAGTGGTTGCCAGCTACTGGGGGGATGGTAGAAGGGATACAGTTTATTTTTGATGATATTTGTTCTGAAATTGGATAGTGGTGATGGTTGTGCCACTCTAAATACACTAATGACCACTGGATTATATACTCTAAAAGAGTGAATTTATTATTTACTCTGTTTTTAAATTAAGACTCTAAGAATAAATGCTTTACAATGAGAAGTTATTTTTCATTTCCCTGAAGGCTTGGGATCTCAGGGAAGAAGGCAAACAGCAAGTTTGAAGGAAGAAAGAAAGGAAGAGCTAATAATAAATTTAGGAGAAAGGGTAGTCTCTACAGTTTTCTCTTTCCTCTAAGGAATCTCAGTGTGTTCCTTGGGATTATCATGACCACTACATTGGAAGCCTATGAGATGAGGTTTTGACATTGGCTGGAAGGTACTGTTGCACTGGTTGAGGATGACTATGGTATAGGTCATATGTCTGAGTGAAAGAGTTGGTAAATATGGAAGGAGAACAAGGGGCTAGAGAGGAAAGCTTGTTGATGGTAAGGTGACCAGTTACTTTGTTTTGTCTGAGACTGTCCTGTTTTAGCACTCAAAGCCGCACACTCCAGGGAAACCCTCAGCCTCAGGCAAACCAGGATGGTAGGTTATCTAGTTGGAAGCAACATGACAAGGACACTGATGGGCTATTATGTACTGAAGGCCTACCATGACACAGGCATTATGCTAAGATCCCTTTATGCATTATCTTTTTCAATTCTCAGTCAGCTTCTCAGGTAATTACTGAGGTTAAGTTATCTGTCCTAGGTCAAATAGAAGAGCCAAGGGGCACCTGGGTGGCTCAGTGGTTGAGCATCTGCCTTTGGCTCAGGGCATGATCCTGGGCTCCTGGGCTCCAGTGCTGCATCAGGCTCCCTACAGGGAGCCTGCTTCTCCCTCTACCTATGTCTCTGCCTCTCTCTGTGTATCTCTCATGAATAAATAAAATCTTTTTTAAAAAAATGGAAGAGCTAAAATTTCAATCCCAGTCCATAGAGTCAGAGTCTTTAGTCTTAACCACCCACTCAACTGAAAGATTGAGCCAATATAATAAGTGATAAAATTGAAAAACAAATTATCTATAAAGAGTGCTTTAAGTTTAAAAATGCTTGTTATACCCATGGTCACATTCCTCCCCTCTAGGAACCCATTCGTTCATCTGTGCATTCATTCAACAAGTCCTTATGGCACTTACTTGGCACCAAACTCTGTGTTAAGTGCTGAGAATAAGTCACAAACCTCTCTGTGGAGCTTGTGTTTGGTGATAGGCCAAAAATTAAGAAACAAAAATATCTGGTAGTTATGGTAAGAACTATGAAGGAAACAGAAGCACACAGAAACTATCAGAGGTAAATTGGTTTTAGGCAGGATGGCCAGGGAAAAGAATCTGTAAGGGAGAAGGATTTAGGCTGAAGCCCAAATAATGAGGAAGAACTAGTCCCATGAAAATCCAGGGAAAACACTCTCGTACGAGAGGACGATTTGCCCAAAGGTCCTGAAACAGCAATGAGTTTCTTATGTTTGAAGATACCAGGAAAGAAGAGTCAGTGTTGTCATAGCATATGTAGCAAGTAAAGCAGGAAATCTTATCTCAGACTTGTAGATGAGAACTTGAGGTAGGGTTATGAGACTTCCCAGTATCACTGAACTATGGGTCAGGCCTCAACCCAAGGTCTTCTGAGTGCTGAGGCTTGTTGCTTTCATCTTATCTTGAAAAAGGGGATTTTTCTTATGGCTATGATTTTCAAACATTTTAGGAACAGAAACCTTTTTTACATATAGTCTCATATTAAAGCCTAATGTTTGAAACAGATAAAACCTGACTCCTCTCCTGGGGCTGGAGGTAGGGCTCAGGATCCCGGCTGTTCAAGTCTTTGGTACCCCCAACCCCTTTAGGTTCAGCTGCTGAACTGAAACCCTAGCGAGTTTTTAGTTCACAGAATCACATCTTGAATCACATCTTCACATACATTTGCCAAAATGTATAGAAGGGTTTTGTTTTTGTGTCTTTAATTTTCATTCCAGTGTAGTTATATTAGTTTCAGGTATACAATCTAGTGATTCAATACTCCCATGGATTTTAATTTAGCTGCATATTAGCTTCTAAAAAGAAGTTTCTGTTTAGGGTTTGGTTTTTTCACTTACATGTTAGCGAAGCAGTACACGCAGGAATTAGAATATGTAACATTATTAGAAGCACATAATGGGCTGACTCTTATGGAGCATGTATGTTTCCGTTGTGTAAACATCTTTTGATAATAACTGCATTGAATGTCCTAAAACGAAACTCACAGGTAAAACTCTCAATCTTGTAATGATTGGCTTAATGGCTTCTAATATAAGTTCCTGGGAGTTTTATGCAGACGAAGATAATGATAAAATATGTCTTCCTTCACACTTTAAACATCAAACTTCCTTATCTTAAATTCAGCAGCCAAAGCCTTTGAGATTTCCACTTTGAAAGGCAGCTGAAGCTATATAGTCCTATACTTTGGCTCTATGATTTGTATCTGTAACTTGTTAGAAAGGAAAGAACATTCAGGGAAGTGACAAAAATGCCTACAACTATTGTCCAAGTGCTTCTGGAATTATTTTAGTTCATCAAAACCCCCTTTCACTGTGGCGCTCAGATCAGAATACCCTGCATGGTCCTACTCTGCTATTGGCTATATTCCAGTCCTGAGGATTAGGAGGCTGGAGTAATGAGAAAAGATTATTTTCTCATTTTGTTTTTCTTCCTTCTTAGTCCCAGAGTTGGAGTAAGCTGGATTTAGAGGACTTGACTGACAGAGTAGAAGAAGGGCTAGTCTATAGGTAGAAGGAAGGCTTGGGAAGTTCATGAGCACTATGTGATGAACAGATAAGTCAGCTGCCACAAATTTCTCCTTCATTGGCTCAAATCACACTATATTCAGATATCCATAGATCAGGGTACTTCCCTGTCTATGAAACTTAAAAGGCTCTCATTACTGAAAGCAATGTTGGCCACCTTCTGTCATTGGTTCATAACTCCTTCCAAATTCATATGCCATTTTTCTTTAAAAATATTTTTTGTTGATTGGGCTTCTTTTTTAAACTTGACTATTCACCCTAGAAATGTCCTGAATATGAATATCCATGATATTTTGGGTTTGAAGTTGTAATTATATTTTTTTCTAACACATGTTAAAGAAAAACTGTAACTATTATGATAAAAATATGCATTGTCAAATTAGTTAAAATCATCACTAATATTATTAGAAAGTTCTCGAATCACTTTTTTGGGAAATACCATTTATGTCTCTCATCTCCTCCTTTAGTGAGGAAGGCTACAAGGTTTGTTCAGGGAGGCTTTACCAAAAAATTGATTCTTTAGTGGATTCCTACAAGATGAAAATGCTTTCTAAAATTGTATAGGAGTATGAAAATGATTTAATTAGAGATAAATGTATACACAGAGGCAAAATTGAAATAGCATGGACCCCAAAATAGCTTAAGTTATTTATAAGGTGTGAAAGGAAATTCTCCTTTTAGTGAGAAAGAAGCTAGGTTGAAGAAGATATTGTAAAGGCATGCAAAAAGGTTTATCCCCACCAGTACTGGAAGTCATTATTCTAAAGAGATGTCTCAATCAGATTTGTATTTTAGAAGGCCCACACCTGTAGTGTGGAGAAGATGAGTACACACTTTTCCTATGAAGAGCATGGTATCAAATATTTTATAATTTTTAAGCCATATGATCTCTTTTGCAACTAGTCAATTCTGTTGTTGCAGCCTAAAAACAGCCAAAGACAATACATAATGAGCATGGCTGTATTCCAGTAAAACTCTGTTTCCAAAAATATATGGCCAAAGTTTGCCAACCCCTGGATCCCACTCAGTGCAAGAAGACCCTTGGGTAGCCATTGCAATACTACAGCCAAGAAGTAAGGAGAACTTAATATGCAAGCAAAGCAATTAATTTAGAGGGAAGAAAAAATAAAAATCAGAAATTAGGAGCTTTAATTGCTAGTGGTATATAGGATATGAGCTATAGAGATAGGGATGAATCTTGGTTTACCCCAGGATCTATTTTGACAGAGATGGGTAGATTGAACTATATGTATTGCCATTATGCATATCAGATATGCTCAAATAGTAACAATTACAAGTGGTTTAATACAGTGCAAACTAATAGAAATACTAGAAGCCTAATATTATAAAAAATCACCCTCGTGTAGGAAGTAGAAAACTTACCTTGAATAAATGGTCACCAAAAATATCTGAAACAAAAATGTTTAGGAAAAAGGATCAAGTAAAAAATGTAGTGTTGAGTTAATTAATCCCTTAAGGAATCCCATATAAATTAATAACCATGAAAATTGTAGAAAAATATGTGGCTCTTTCACTCAAGATTTGCCCTGCCATGCCTCATTCCCAAAAACACTTCCCCAAACACACTTCGTGTCCTCCTTGAGAATTCAACCATAACCCATTCCTAGGTTTAATGCTGAAGTTAGGAGAGATTTAAACCCAGGCTTCATCCTCTGGGACTCAGCATATCATCCACCACAGGACTGCTCAGATATTGTGCAAACCCCTTTCAGAAAAAGTCTGGTTCTTAATAGCCTGGCTACCTGCTCACAGAAATCTTAGATGACTGCTTTCTTTTTTGATTATTGCCTGTCTTACATATCCTCTTTCCAAACTCCATCGGCTTATAAAGAAGCTTCTTCCTCTGTCTGGGATTGCATTCATACCTGCTTACCTAAACTATTAACAGTTCTTATTACCTTCAAATTTCATATTCTACATAACGGCCTTGAATTCTTTTAGCAGCTGCAGCTGAGTATCCTCCCTGCCTCCCCTTCCACTTTACCGCTCCACTGGCAGAGTTAGTTTCACCTCATGGGTTTCCCTTCCCATTTTGCTGGAGTTAATTAGAAAAGCTGAGCCCGCTCTTGAGATTTGATAACATCAGGTTGTGCTCTAATAGTAAGCCATGTTAGAAACTGATACTGCTTTGTGTAGAAGGTATTTGAATACACACACGTGTGCATACACACACACAAAATACCAGTGTGTGGAAGTATGATGGGAAACTATTAGGAAGAGACAGGAGGAGAGATGAAACTTCTCATTAACTCAAGACCAAATTATTTGTCAAATAGTGATTATACCTCTCATAGATCATCCTTTAAACTATCTCAAATCTGAACCTGTCTATGGTAGAGTTTTGGGAATACAGAAAAATGGATTCACCACTGATATTCATTCTGGTTGAGGTGGTAAATTTGTCTCAGAGAAATTTCAAAGGTTCAAAAATACATACATCTAGAAAACAGTTATTGTTAGCTTTTTCCTTCCCTTAGAAGATCAAATGTTAACTTCCTCCCCAAAGTTATTTGACAGATTCTTACATGAGAAATAGCCAGTAGCCAAAATAGCCACAAAGAAAGTTTTCATCTTTTCCCAAAAGGAACAATGTGATTCATCCACCAGAGTTCTCTCCGTCAAGAGCTTCGTAGTGGATCCTCGAAGGCTCAATTCTCTTGAACTGAGGGCTCTACCCCCCCACCCATGAGAACTTGAGACCCTATTATGAAGTCACTCTGTAAATGATCTGTTTACATGTGACACCATGGGCGAAGTCACCGGGTCATCAAAGACTGTGAACACTTCCCAGGCCAAAATATTTCATTTGTAATAGCTGTAGAGCTGTGGCATGATATCATTATTTAACGTCGATTTGTTTGATTGTTAGATTATCATTCACTTCCACAGAAGTGCATTCCATTTTTTGACTAGCAAGAAGAAACAAATGTGAAAAAGATGAACTTAGAGTGAAATTTACGTGTCTGTCTTCAAAACACCTGCCACCATCCCCCTTCCCCCCACCCCCCCCACCTCCTCACCCCGCAAAGATTCAGATTCAGTAGGTCCAAAGTGTGACTCAGACACATCAAGCACACACACACACACACACACACACACACACACACACACACACAAATTGCATAAGAGTGTCTGATTCACCTCTTGAGAACCGATGGATAAGGATACCACAATTTTACACTAAAGGGCTAATTTTCTTGGCCCTTTCTTTGTTTACTACCTAATGGCAATTTTTCTTAGTAGAGCAATCTCTTTATCCTTTTTATTGCCATGGCCTTGCCTACTTTCCTAGTCCTAGCATCTACTGTTTTATTTATTTATTTTTTAATAATAAATTTATTTTTTATTGGTGTTCAATTTGCCAACATACAGAACAACACCCAGTGCTCATCCCGTCAATTGCCCCCTTCAGTGCCCGCCACCCAGTCACCCCCACCCCCCCCTCCCCTTCCACCACCCCTAGTTCATTTCCCAGAGTTAGGAGTCTTCCATGTTCTGTCTCCTTTTCTGATATTTCCTACCCATTTCTTCTCCCTTCCCCTCTATTCCCTTTCACTATTATTTATATTCCCCAAATGAATGAGACCATATAATGTTTGTCCTTCTCCGATTGACTTATTTCACTCAGCATAATACCCTCCAGTTCCATCCATGTCAAAGCAAATGGTGGGTATTTGTAATTTCTTTTTTTTTTCATAGCCTTCACTTCTTTATTCCTCTGTCGATGGCGCTGACATTTTTAAAACTGGTTTTCCAGCCCATAAGTATTTTTTATTTATTTTTAATGTTTGTATAATAAATTTATTTTTATTGGTGTTCAATTTGCCAACATACAGAATAACACCCAGTGCTCATACTGCCAAGTGCCCCCCTCAGTGCCCGTCACCCATTCACTCCCACCCCCCGCCCTCCTCCCCTTCCACCACCTCTAGTTCATTTCCCAGAGTTAGGCGTCTTTATGTTCTGTCTCCCTTTCTGATATTTCCCACACATTTCTTCTCCATTCCCTTATATTCCCTTTCACTATTATTTATATTCCCCAAATGAATGAGAACATATAACGTTTGTCCTTCTCCAATTGACTTACTTCACTCAGCATAATATCCTCCAGTTCCATCCACGTTGAAGCAAATGGTGGGTATTTGTCATTTCTAATGGCTGAGTAATATTCCATTGTATACATAAACCACATCTTCTTTATCCATTCATCTTTCGATGGACACCGAGGCTCCTTCCACAGTTTGGCTATTGTGAACATTGCTGCTAGAAACATCGGGGTACAGGTGTCCCGGCGTTTCATTGCATCTGAATGTTTGGGGTAAATCCCCAACAGTGCAATTGCTGGGTCATAGGGCAGGTCTATTTTTAACTCTTTGAGGAACCTCCACACAGTTTTCCAGAGTGGCTACACCATTTCACATTCCCACCAACAGTGTAAGATTTGTGTGGAGTCAGAAAAGACCCCAAATAGCCAGGGGAATTTTAAAAAAGAAAACCATAGCTGGGGGCATCACAATGCCAGATTTCAGGTTGTACTACAAAGCTGTGGTCATCAAGACAGTGTGGTACTGGCACAAAAACAGACACATAGATCAATGGAACAGAATAGAGAATCCAGAAGTGGACCCTCAACTTTATGGTCAACTAATATTCGACAAAGGAGGAAAGACTATCCACTGGAAGAAAGACAGTCTCTTCAATAAATGGTGCTGGGAAAATTGGACATCCACATGCAGAAGAATGAAACTAGACCACTCTCTCACCATACACAAAGATAAATTCAAAATGGATGAAAGATCTAAATGTGAGACAAGATTCCATCAAAATCCTAGAGGAGAACACAGGCAACACCCTTTTTGAACTCAGCCACAGTAACTTCTTGCAAGATACATCCACGAAGGCAAAAGAAACAAAAGCAAAAATGAACTATTGGGACTTCATCAAGATAAGAAGCTTTTGCACAGCAAAGGATACAGTCAACAAAACTAAAAGACAACCTACAGAATGGGAGAAGATATTTGCAAATGACATATAAGATAAAGGGCTAGTTTCCAAGATCTATAAAGAACTTATTAAACTCAACAGCAAAGAAACAAACAATCCAATCATGAAATGGGCAAAAGACTTGAACAGAAATCTCACAGAGGAAGACATAGACATGGCCAACACGCACATGAGAAAATGCTCTGCATCACTTGCCATCAGGGAAATACAAATCAAAACCACAATGAGATACCACCTCGCACCAGTGAGAATGGGGAAAATTAACAAGGCAGGAAACCACAAATGTTGGAGAGGATGCAGAGAAAAGGGACCCCTCTACTGTTTTATTTAACATAAAGTGTGTTAAATAACCAGGATGTATATATACATGGAAACTCAAGTTTATTATATGTGATTTCTATTATAGTACTTGGATTGCATAACAAGGGAGGGCCCAGAGATCATGAAAGATCAATAATTCTGTATTGAAGATTGTGTTATAACTGGGTAAAATAGGGCTTAGTTCATATTGTTATTAAAACAAAGACATGAGGTTTAACTCTTAAGGAAGAATGTGTTATCCTACAAATATGATCAGTTCTCAGATTTCTCAGGAACACCCAAGTTCTTCTAAGCACTAGGGGTTTGAAAAATAAAGATGAACTATCTTAGAACAGATCATTCTTACCACAGTGTGACCAATATTCTTTGCTTCACTAAACTTTAAGCAGGCTCCTGAACTTTCTCCTAGTGTCATGTGTACAATCCCTTCTAAAACTTAGTTTTTGTAAAAACCCTGCTAAGTCAGTTTAACCACAATTGTAATATGCAAATATAATTATTTGTACATGGATTGAGTAACAAAATTGTAAGATACCTACCAGTCCTTTTTTTAAAGATTTTATTTTAAAATCATAAACTATTTAAAATACACACTGTGATGATTTGATGCACATTTACATTATGAAAGGGTTTTCCCCATCCAGTTAATTAACACATCCTTCACATTGTTACCCTTCATATGTGTATGTTTGTGTGTGTGTGAATATTTAAGTTCTAGTCTCTTAGCAGATGTCAATTATACAGTACAGTGTTTTCCACCATAGTCACCATATTTTATATTAGAACCTCAGCATGTAGCATCCTAGAGCTGAAATTTTGTTAGTATTATTGGCTGAATGTAAACCTGGGAAAACTGATTTCCAGAGTTTACCAACTTAACCACTGTATTATGTGGCTTTTTGACTCAACATAAAGAGTTCACTGAGGACAAAGATGATCTTACTCATCATTGCATTTTGAGCCCTCAACCCAGCGCCCAGCTCATGATGCATGAGTAAGTGCTGATTAAGAGATTGTGAGCAATTTTCCAAACATTCAGCATGTCAAATAATGGACAGTACTGCCTTATGGAGACCTGGCCATATGATTTTCAGGGCTACCCAAATGGAAACAAGAGTCGAATGACTATCTCTCAGGGATATGGATATGACTATCTCTCAGATTCCTCTCTGAACTGAAAGTTAAAAGATAAGACCTTTCATATTTTTCAGGATCTGAGAGTCTGTGACTCTATCATTTCCCAATAGTCATAAAAATGTGTTGTCACAACGTCTTTCAGGAGAAAAATATAGTTATCCTTCTGTGAGGTGACATCATCTCAGAATCCTCTGGGCAGAAGACCGTGCAGGGGCTACTGTTGCCATGGGCAAGGGCAAGAACACCAGAGCAAGGAAGATTCAGAGGCTGAGGCAAGGACTTAGAACAAGAGGGAAGTGCTGTGCTTATGGGGCTGAAATGACCAGAGTCAGTGGGATGGAACCAAGACAGCCGATCTGGCAGTGCCAGCCAGGCCTCTTATACTTGCATTGTATTCAAGCAAGAGAATTCATCTTGATTACTAAATTGCCTCTTAATGATTTAAGATAGCTAAAGAATGCTAGACATATTTGCTGAGTTATGAAAAGTCTTAATTTAGGAAAATTAAGTTTAGAACCAGAAAGTGGAAACAGAGATTCCTCAAACCCCTCAGGAATACCCTCTGGGCTGCTGGTATGGATTTTAAAATACTGAAACCCAGAAGAGTTGATTTAAACTCATAGCCTGACAAATGTTGGTTCTCCTTGATATTGGTATTGAGTACTGAATTGATGACAAGGCCTTTCAATGTTTTATAGGGACAAAAGGAGTGAGGATTACCAAAATACTACCTATGTTCCTATAGAGTAAGGGACAGGCAGGGCTAGGTGGGGAGAGATAGGTAAAGGGCAGAAATCCCCAAAATGCTAAGGTGTAAGGAAACCAGAAACAAGGGAACAAACCAGACCATCCTGCCCTAGGTGTGGATAGGAGAGAGTGTCTTTTTTTATGACAGTCACCTGTGACCAACAAAAAAAAACCAGACCCTAAAAAGAAATGAGCATTAAAGATACTATCATCAGTTCTTACTCAAAGACATCACAAGAATGACAAAGCCCCAAGCTCCCTCCTCAGTCCTAAATTAAAGACTGTCAGTAGAGGCCCATGTTGGCAACCCTGTTGGGACCCCCTCACTCCTGACAGCTCTCTCTGCATCCTTGCTTAATAAAACTATATCACTTTACTCACTCTCCTTTGTTGATGAGATTCATTTTCCAACTCCATAAGACAAGAACCTCAATCTCCTGCTTCACTAGAGCTACTAGTGGTTTTCCAAGCACATTCTCACGATGATGATGATGATGATGATAACAGTAGCAGCAGCTACAATAGCATTTATATAATTTAACATTGTTAACGTTGTGACATGTTTTGGGTATTTCCACATGCTATTAACCTTTATAACAGGTTTTTAAAGTTTTAACTGAAATTCCAGTTAACTGGGGCAGCCTGGGTGGCTCAGCGGTTTAACGCCGCCTTCAGCCCAGGGCCTGATCCTGGAGACCCAGGATTAAGTCCCACGTTAGGCTCCCTGCATGGAGCCTGCTTCTCCCTCTGCCTGTGTCTCTGCCTCTCTCTCTCTCTCTATCTCTATCTCTCTCTCTCTCTCTCTGTGTCTCTCATGAGTAAATAAATAAAATCTTTAAAAAAAATTCCAGTTAATATACAGTATAGTATTAGTTTCAGGTGTACGATATAGTGATTCAACCCTTCCATATACCACCCAGTGCTCACCACAAGTGCCCTCCTTAATCCTCCTCATCTATTTCACCCATCCCCCCACCTACCTCCCCTCTGGTAACCATCAGGTTGTTCTCTATAATTAGCCATCTGTTTCTTGGTTTCTCTCTCTCTCTCTCTCTCTCTCTCTCTCTCTCATTTTCCCTTTGTTCATTTGTCTTGTTTCTTAAATTCCACATATAGATGAAATCATATGGTATTTGTCTTTCACTGACTTATCTCACTTAGCATAATATTCTCTAGTTCCATTCATATTGTTGCAAATGACAAGATTTTATTCTTTTTAAAGGCTGAATAATAATTCATTACATATATACACATATATACACACATAAATATGCATATATATGTATATGTATGTATGTGTATATATATACATATATATGTGCATGGGTATATATATATATATATATACACACACATACATATATACCAATCTTCTTTATCCATTCATCAGTCAATGGACACTTGGGCTGTTTCCATAGTTTGGCTATTTAGGTAATGCTGTTTTAACACTGGGGTACATGTATCCCTTCAAATCTGTATTATTGTATCCTTTGGTTAAATACCTACTAGTGGGCAGCCTGGGTGGCTCAGAGGTTTAGCACTGCCTTCAGCCCAAGGCATGATCCTGGAGACCCAGGGGCGAGTCCCACGTCAGGCTTCCTGCATGGAGCCTGCTTCTCCCTCTGCCTGTGTCTCTGCCTCTCTTCTCTCTCTGTGCCTCTTATTAATAAATAAATAAATAGATAGATAGATAGATAGATAGATAAATAAATAAATACCTACTAGTGCAATTGCTAGATAGTAGGATAGTCCTCTTTTTGAGGAAACTCCAGAGTCGCTGGAGGTTTATTAACCCACTAGTAAAAAGCAGTAACAGGCCCACCTATAAACACTTCTGGTTAGTCTTCTAACGAGCCCAAAAGTGGCTTAAAATGGAACCATTATTAGTGAGATTAAGACTGTAACTTCATCAGGATGTCAACATTAAATGAACAGTTCATTAAAAGTTTTTGTTAAAAAAACAAACAAAACCCTTCCCAAATAGCGACGCCAAGGAAGACATGCCTAAAAGGCATTAAAAACACCCTTGTGAAAAAAAAAAAAAACACGCTTGTGTGCTCACTGCCGGCCGCTAAAGAAAGACACCAAGGAGAAGAGGGTGGAGGCCCCCTCTGTGGGCTTGTTGGAGCTGGCGTACTGGATCACGTACTCCGGGTAGATCCGGTGCCTCTCAAAGATCACGAAGATGGAGGGGTCAGACATGCTGTTCACGCAGCTGTCATAGAAGTTGTTGCCAGAAGTTGTTGCTTTCCAGAGTGGCTGCCCCAGTTTGCATTCCCACCAACAGTGTAAGAGGGTTCCTGTTTCTTCACATCCTGACCAACAGCTTTAGTTTCTTGTGTTGTTGATTTTAGCCATTCTGACAGATGTGGGGTGATACCTAATTGTATTAATTTTGAAAAGTAGGTATTACTGGTACCATCTTTAATCTTTGCAAAAGGAGATCCTTTACCCTAGACCCCCAAGTTTTAGGGGGCTTCTCACTGGCTCTTCTCCAGCCATGTCTCTCCTCACAAGAATAAGAGCTTGTATGTAAGTCAAAGACCTTCTAGACTATACCTTGGAGCCCTGAACTCCTGAACTTTCTTTCCAAACAGACTTGATCCTGCTTACAGGGCTTATGTGAATTTCTTCCTCAGGTCCATTCTCCCCAGTATGCACAGCTATCACCCCAATATGTGACCTAGGAGTAACTGTCAAGGTTTGGGTGAAGATTGAACATGTCAGTGCTTTAGTGTGCTGGTCCAAGTGCACAAGGCTCTTCTTGAGGCATGAAAAAACCAGGAAGGAGAAGAGAAAACCAACTACAGTCCAAAAGAAGGACCAATGCCTTAGTGCCACCTTCTTTTGTGCATCTACATTCTGGCAAGGAACTGAGAATTTTAAATTCAACCTGGACTTTCACATTGCAATGATGCTATATTTGCCAAGGATAGAATTTTATTTAAATTTATTTAAAGATTTGAGCTAAGTGCATTGTAGACATGTAGTACATTGGCTTCCATTTTAATTCTAGCCCTGAGGCCCCAAGTATTATGAATGGGCCTGGCTATTATTCCTATTTTTAAAATGTGGCAGCCATTCTGAGATGACAAGTGACCGCTTTATGGTAATAAGCTGAGGTGGATTTGAGGCCAACACTCTTTTACATGAGCACTGGTGCCCTTCCCACCACACTCTTTCTATCACATACGTTCTGACAGGACCCTCTTTTCAATTCAATGAAGTGCGGTTACTTCTATTTGCATTTTTGCCAATTGATGACTTCTGACTCAGAAAGCTAAATTAACGGGCCCAGAGTCCACGGCACAGTCAGTCCTTAATCCATGTTTTGGCTCTAATTCCAATGCCATTTCCATCTGCAAAATGGGGGTGGAAGTACCTATTTCATATAGTTGTTAATAATATTAAGTGAGTTTGCATAAACAAAGGACTTAGAATAGTAGCTGGCAGATAAAATGGTCTTTAAATATTTGCTGTAATTACTCCTTCTGACATTCTTGTTGGAAAGTGATTTTTTGAGGCACAGATATGTTTAGACGCTGCCTGCTTATGATGCTAGTTGTTGCAAGATGGAGGCTGAGTGGCTCAACACTGTACATTTTGGTCTTCACTACCCTGGGGGACCTTCATAGTCTAAGGAATGACCCAAACTCTATCCTCTCTTCTCAACCAAATACTGCTTGCTTCAGTGAAGAAGAGTTCAGTGAACTCTTCACCTAAGTCAGGGTAATATATTTTGATGCCTACATCATGTACTCTACTGCCTCTCACGGTTTACTCAGAAAATCTTATTTATTTCACAACACAGACTTACCTATTCATCTCACACTCTTTTTTCACCCCTTTTGCATCATATCAGCCTACATGCTTCGTAGTAAGGCAAAATGACAATAGTTGAGATCTATGGAACTCCTGGATAATTGCCAGAAACCCCCTGAGTACCCTGAATGTGGTTTACCTTTTAACTCTTGCAATTTTTTGAGGTAGACACTATTAACATTTCCTTTAAAAAAGGAAACCTAAACGGAAAAAAAGTTAAGTACGTTTTCTAAGATCATATAGCTAGTAATTGATAAGCATATTACTGGAACCCAAGTCTGTGACTTCAAAGTACATATTCTTCATTTCTATGCTAATTTATTATTCTCTTTCACTTATGAGGCACAGCCTCAAAGGGAATTTAAAGTGTCACTTACATTGCCTGCCCATTAGTTGAAAGTTTTTATTACTGTGTATGAGAAGTCTCTAAAGAATATGAATAATTTTCATACTGAATCAAAATAAAAAGATCAGATCACATTCTTTATCCACTGATGAATAAATAAAGAAACATGGCATTTTATAATTATACTTTCTAAATGTTCTAGAATTTTTACTATGTACAAAGGGCTATATATAGCCTATTGCAAAAATTATAGCATTTATGTTCATAGCAATTCAATGAGGTAAATATCATAATTATTCTCATTGTGTAAATGAATAAACAGGTCCAGAAAATTAAAATAATGTGTCCTTGTCACACATCAACAAAGCTGGGAACTAACAGTTCTTTCTGACTCTAAAGCCAGTGCACTTGGACGCTATACTACATTGACTGCATTTAATAATGGTTTGAATCTAGAATTCTTTCAATAAAATCAGCTTTGACACTTAATAAGGTAAATACTCAGGTACATAACAAAATTATGTGGCATATAAGATTTTCTCTGATAATTCTAGATAAATGATCTAAATCATATCTTTTACATATTAAAAGATGTACGGCAGAGCTTTTAATTTTGAGATAAAAAAATTCATCCCAATTATGAGATTATATAAGAGTAGTAATTCTATACCATATATTGTGAAATGACCATTTTCTTTAATCAAAACTAATGTTAGGGAGGTATATCGGAATTTTGCTTTGCTTCCTCATCTGTGCCAGCTGACATGGGGTTCCCATCAAGGCTTCAAATCAAATTAATCAGTTTAGACTCACTCAGAGAGAGTGGTGATGCTATGATTGCTCTTCTAAAGTGAGAATGTAGTGCAAGAAAAAGGACCCAAGACTAAAAAGGGGATTATAATGAGAATTTGTTTATTAAATGATGCCAGGCCATAGCCAGTACTCTATAAATATAGAATGGACAAATAAATGATATAATTTCACAATTCTTAAATCTTGTGTCAGTCATAAATGGCAAGTTAGTCAATGTTGATTTCTACTCAAAGTAAGAATATTCTATTGATTCAAATAGATCAAGAATGAACTGTCTTTTTGACAAGGGAGTTTTTGTATCAAAGTAGAAGCTGGATGGTGATTGCTTCTCAGAGACCTCACAGGAAGCTTTCTGACAGTTGGGTTAGAAGAGCTTATAGCCACTCTAATTCTGAGATTATGTGATTCAAGGATTTCTCCCTGGGTCGAGAAAAATGCATTAAAACAACAGACTTGCTTTATCTTTAAGATGAGTAAGTCTCAGAATTTCCTGGGCACAGTTTCTAGGATAATAAGGAGCTATTTGCTCCCATGCTGCTGAAAGCAGCCAAGGGCTGTAAGGTGGAGACAATAGAAGTGACCTACTATTATCAGCCTAGCCCATTGAGGCTTGCATTATATCCTGGCCAGATGTGTCATCCTATTAAGAAATGGCTACTTTCCAGAGCCCTAGAACAGGTTTAAAAGATTCAATGAATCATGGGAAAAGTTTCCTTGTGAAAGGATTACATAATGTAACCTAAATTAATGCTAATTTACGTTTGGATGGTGCATAAACTATTTTAGTGCTTTTGCATATACTATTTGATTCACGTATATGTCTAAGATGGGTATCATCATATTTATGAAGAAAAAAAACTGGGTCTTAATGAAATTAGTAACTAGTTCAAGATCTCAGAACCAGTAAATGTTTAAAATAAGTTTTAAAGATAGGTTCCTTGGTTTAGTACTCATTGTTTTGCAATAGAACCATTTTCATGTGAGTCTGATGCAGCGATAAGTAAGGCTATTGGCACTAGGTGTCTTAGCCCTTTACCCAGGGTTCACATCAACTGAAAGTCTCCCAGACCTGGTTCCAGACTGGACACAGAGCAGAGGAATCCATTCACTGATCTTGGTTGGCAAGACTTATGCAATAATCCATGCTCTATGGCTTTCTTGGGAGCCCCAGATTTTATGGTACAAGTAGAGCTAATGGGAGAGTTAGCTGACTGTCTATTGGAAATATACCTGTTCTCTGTTGGGAGCTACTTATTCAAGTTTCCTAAGAGGAAGATCACCAGCATCCTCAAACCAAGAATGAGGGTCCATGTGGATATCTTAAGAATCCAATGGTGCAGAAGCTGGGCTGTTCCTATGCTTTGTCCATGATTGCTTTGTCTCCAAGTAGGACTAAACTTTAGAAGCCAAGTAGAGTTTGATGGACCAAGAGCTAAAGACCTCCACTGCATTCAGTATTGGGGGTATACTTAGCTAGTGATACCATCAACTGCACTGCCATTGTCCAAAGGGAAGGATAGCATTTGCACTTCTTATAGTGCCAAATATTAGGAAGTAACTTAACAAAGTGAAGCATTCTTTATGTGTACTATTTGCTAAGTACTACAAGGACTCAACTATGCAAAACGATGAATTTTGAAGAGCCATTCTATGGCTCTATGACAAGGTCGTTGGCAGCTCTTCTTGACTTTAGAGCTCACAGGCTAGCAAGCATTCTCTACAACACCAGTGGACATAGGGCCCTTGGCCTTGAAATGCTGTGCAGTGGAGAACTCACATTTATCTCTCTGTGAGGGAGTAAAAACAGCCAGAATCTGCTGGATGGGCTGTTCTGGGGATAGGGATTATGATACTGCCTAAGGAGCATAGTTTAAGTGTTAAGGGAGCATAGTGTTTAAGGACTTGAACTATAGGGTCAAACAGAGCTCTTATCAATCATAACTCTACCATTTCCTACTTGTGTTGAACTGCATATCTGTCTTCACTGAACTTTATTTTTCTTAAGTGGGAAAAATGCAGATTCATTCCTTAACTTACTATTTTTTTTATTTTTCTGAGCTCCAATCATGCTCTAGAAATAAATTAGGTGCCAGATTTACCATGGTAAATACTATAAATACCCTAATTTGTATTCACATACATTTATTACTAGTGTTATTTTATAAATTAAATGAGATCATGATATAAACCATTTAGTATAGGACATGGCCCAAGGTTTTCTTCAACTAATATTAGTAAACTCAGAAAGTATAAAGAACTATCTTAAAAATATAGAAAGAGTTCACAGTTATAGTTTTTCTCTGTGGCTTTAAGCTCATACTATTTACCATCCTAATTTTTCCTAAGTAAATCTAAGCTTTGTAAAAATACAAAACCTTAATAGAGGTCCCCATTAATAATGGCCTTCTCACCCAATAGATCCAACACGAAGCTGCATGAATACCTGTTAGGAGGCCTATAAAGGCAATTTTTGCATTGCATAAGGATTGTAGCCACCAGTGTTTTATATTTTTAAACTGTGATAATAATTCTTATTGAGTTTATTATGTTAATATTATGTACCATACCATGAATATTCTGTATTTTGTGCTTTTTTCTTCATGGGACGTTTCAATGCAAAAGTGGAAATATTCATGCCAATTGAGTAACATAGGGCCCTACTCCAGCCTGTATCCCTCTCTCTATTATTTGGGCCCCACAATGGGCTAGTCTTGGTCACTTCAGCATTATTTTAGGAGAAGAGGAAGTAAGACTCTGTCTTTGAGGAAAACATGTCAAAGAAGCCTGTAGATACTGGGGAAGGAAGAGAATGCCATAAAGGCAAACCTCTTGATACTTTTCACTTAGCAAATCTCAAATTCACAGCCAATTTATACCAGAGAACATCGACTTCCCTCCTTACCCATCTTTTCTTTATTTTGTCATATGTCAAATATACAAAAGAGTGTGTATACTATACAAGTATAGTTTAAAACTAACAGCAACACAAATGCTCATATATCTATCAGACAGTTTGAGAAATAGCCACAAGTTCTGTCATTAAAACTTTTTATGGGCCCCTTCCCTAACTCCCATTTTTTGCTGCAACTCAGGCTGCCAGCTCCCCCTCTACTGCACCCTCATCTTCCTCTCCTCTGGCAAAGACCCTCATGCAACCACAGTCTAGAAACATTTCTCCAGCTGTGAGGAATTAAGTTTATTTTCCTGTTCTCTGCCCTTTGCTATTTTCTCTTGTCATTTGCAGGCAATGTAGAATTTAGTTTGGAGCTCTTCATGCCATTAGGATGTTGAATACATGGCTTTGAGTATAATTGACCTAAGTTGGTTTTCATTTTTTTCCCCCTGATGGTTTAAAAATTACATATGTATGTCAGGCAATGGAGAAACAAATAAATATCCATTTTAGACATAACGATAAAGAGGACACAATCTCCTGTTCTCAGGAGACTCCAAACTAGAAGATGCATATTTTTTCTTTCCTCTGTCCTTTTTTCTTAAACCAAAAATGAGGATAATTTAAAAAAAAAAAAAAAAAAACCTCTTACCAAGGTCCCTGATGGGAGTATATTTTCATTGCAGTCAAACCACTCTGCTGCCTTCTGTGGCTCTAACAGTGATGATCTACTCTAACAGGAGGTACGTAGTGTTCTTTCAGGACTGGGTTAGGCAGGAGTGGGTTTATGCTAAGGTGGAATTAGGCAGAAGACAATGAAAAGCCAGAACCTACCCATTGTGTTTAGGGGACAAAATTAGGATGACCACAGATTTTTGTTGTTATTGTTTTGGAAATCAATCACTTACTGTTTGCTAATTATGTGCCCACAACAGTATTATGTATTGTGTGTAGATGTTGATTCATGCCAGTCCATAAGGAATTGTTGCTGCCTCTACTTTGAAATGCAGGAACTGAAACTCAGGTTCAACCAGTAACTCAAGGTTACTCAGAAGTGGCAAATCTAGATTTAATCCTAGGGCTCTCTGTCCCCAAAGCCTCATATCCCTTTTTTTTTTTTTTTAATTCCTTTAGGGTTTTTTTTTTTCCTCTTTTTTTTTTTTTTTGGAATTTTTAAAAATTTGAGATATAATTGACATATAACATTATATGAGTTTTAGATATGCAACATAAAGATTCAATAATCATATAGATTGCCAAATGATCACCTTCTTGACCATTATATTATAGAGGTTTCACAAATAATTTCATCTGACATGGAAGACACATCAATATCTCAAGGGGTTGGTGGTTCTGCCAATCATGGGCTTCATAGATAAATGAGAAGGAACTGACCAGAGCCCAGATAGGCAGCCCAAACAGAGACAGGGCAACCAGGGATGTGACCGGCATAATAGATGTCAGCCAATATTTTAGGGTGTCTGACACTGGGCTCCATTTCTGGAACAGGTAGAAGGGAGAGAAGGAGAGCTGCAAAGAGCACAGACTAGAAGTGCAAGACCAGATGGATGGGATGCTGGACACGTTGCAGAGTAGGGCTACAGGCTGGGGAAGCTGCCTTGGTCAGAACGGGGATCTTGGGCTTGTGGAATGAGATTCTGGAACAATGGGAAATAAGAAGAATGAAACCCAGAAGCCAGGCTTCCCCTTGATGAGTCAGTTACAAAGGGCTAAGCTGCTCCTGGACTTCGTTGTTTAAACCACAGAGCCTATTTTTGAGCATTAAATGACTCATATCCCAGGGAATCAGCGCCTAGGAGTCTGGCAAGTGGAACTATCGATCAGATAGTTTCCTGAGCTCCCCAGAGGCATCTTTCACAACTTCAGTAGTTCTCTTCCAGCGTTTCAGCAGGAACTCATAAAAAAAGCTTAATTTCAATTGACTCAGAGTTCCTTTTCTTAAGAAATTCTGAAAGGTTTTCTGGATGTGTCCCTGGATATAGGTTTTGTTAAGGAATGTTTTTGTAGACCTGGCTTCCACTTCCTTGATCTGTACTATTATCATTAATTAAAATTCCGAAGTCAATGTTTCAGCTTCCCTTTGTTCTCTGAGAGAGACAGGAATTACCTGTTCCAGAAAGACTGGTTTATTGGCTGAGTAGTGCCTGCTTTGCTGAACTGTAAGGAAGAACTAATTAAAAATGACACAGAGTGAGATTTCTTAGAATGTGAGTAGGTTTCTGTTCTAGCAACCAGTTTTAACAAGTGGCTTTAATTGTTTTTCTTTTCTTTTATTTATGTATCTTTAAAATGTTATGGCAGTTTTCATGTTACAAATGACAAGGATTTACAAAGTGGTGTTGCAAAAGATGACTGTTGAGGACAAGAATGTAATGGGGAGTTTTAGGCTGTCGGTGAGCAAAGTGACTGCCATATAAATTACTCTTCCACAATTTCTGGAAAAGCAATCATCCCTCTTTCTTATTTGTATGTCTGTGGATTCTTTTTATGGGAACTTGAAGAAGCATTCAGAATTTGGGTTGACACAGAATGTAAACAGATGCCATATAGTCTAGTGACAGAGTTGGATCAGAAGGTGACATCTGATTTCGGGATTATCTGGGATAAGACACTGTGGTCTCCTTGCTTACATGTTGTTAGAAGTCAAATTCAATTCATCTTAATTTAATTCAGTTAATTTATTAAGCATTCACCAAACGCCTGCAGCATGCAGCTGTGATCTCACAATATAGCAGAAAAGACAGATGCTTACAAATTAATGAGAATATACTATGATGCTTGATAACCTGGGAGGATTATATGAATGAATGAATGCATAGGAGACACTCATTAGAGAATACATAGGAGCTTTTTAGGGAAGATAGCATTAGGGATGAATCTTTTTAATGAGAGGAAATCAGTGAGAGGAGAAATGGGAAATAGAATTGCAGGAAGAGGGACCAGCATATGCACAATTGCCAAGTGCATGGAGGGTTCTGAGAGTGGTCCATTTCATAATGTGGAATGGAGAGAGATGAGGCTGGAGAGCGAGGCTAGCACTGATGGACTTGAAGGCAGAGAGACTCACCAAAGTGATTTTAGCAGGGACAAGATAAGATCTGTGTTTGAGAAATATCACTCTGGAGATGGTTGGAAATAGATGGTGGGCAGTGAATAGTAAGGAGGCTTGGGAGGCAGAGTGGCTGGAAAACATGAACTGGCCAATAACTTGGCTAGTTTGTTATGTCGCAGTCTCCTGCTATTCCCTTTACTTGGAATGACACTTCTCACTTCTCAACCCATGGCTACTGCCTCCTCATTCCACCCATCTCAACTCCTGCCCTTGTGTTCCTTGCCTAACTTCTACCCATTTTAGGCTTCTGCTTATAAATCACCTCAGGAATTGGGGAGGCCTTTCCTGGTTGCCCTAGTTAGTCTAACTTATACATATGTTATATACATGTATATATATACATATGATTGATATTTTATTAATATAATTCTTCCTATGCAATTTTAAAGCTTCATAAAGGAAGGATGAATTTTTATATTTTGTATGCTCATTGATGCATTTCTAGCATCTAACAAAGAGTGGATATTTAATATTCGGTGAAAAGACAAATGAAGTTTAAGTCAATATTTTCTGTTTCTTTGAATAATGCTTTTAAGTAATCCTAGTGATGGTCTTAGATCATTCAGGAAACAACAGCAACAACAAAAAGTGAAAGAGAAGACAAAAGAAAATAAATCACCACAAAGAATATCATTGTACTTGAATTCTTTGGAAATTAGCAAAGGTTATTTTGATGGTCAGTCTTGGTGTCTGAATCTCTAATGGATTTGTGAGACAAGAACACAGCTCAAAACGACTTGGCTCAATTTTCTCTTTCTTCCTCTTTGCAGAGAATCTCTCTTAGATTTTCATGTTAGATGCATGCATAATTTGTTTCTTTAATTGAAATGTTGCTTAATTTTGATTCAATGTTAATAAACATATTTGCATAACATCAGTTCTATGCAAGGTACTATACTAAGTATGGCAATTTCTTCCACAGAATATAAGCTCCAAGAGGGCAAGGTCAAGTCTATTCTATTTATCATTGTACCCTCCAAAGCCTATCACAGATACTGACACAAAGTAGGCATTAGTAGGTATGTGTTAATTGCAGAGATGCACAAATGGATTACAAAGATGTGCAAGGCTTACTCTCTATTCTTTGGAATAAACAGTGTGATCTTTGGAACATATAATAATATGTTTTTTGGGAACATGTAATAAATAGTGAGATTAGATAAGTTTCAGATTCTAGATCTGATATCAAACTTTAGGGAAAAAAAATCCCATGGAAGACATCAACTACTTCATGGGAATTTATACAGGTTTACTGGGCACTTTTGACTAGCCACATTTTACAAACATGTATTCTGGTAGAAAATAAAGAACTATCTCAATCTAGGATAACTTTCAGTGTCTTAAACACAAGAAACATCTAGCAAAATAGTATTTCCTGATTCTTGTACTTGAAGATTTTTTTTTTCTGTTTATGTTTCAGGAATACTCAAGAACTAAGTTATGCACATGTGGTGTTTTCCTAGCCTGGGCAAGAAGAAGGCATCAGATGCAAATCCTTTGATTTTCTGGTTCCCACTACTGGTCTTAGTTAACCCCTTTTCCCCCCAGGATATGGCCCTAAGGTAGTCCATTAGACATCACCCAAAAGTGAAACAAATCTGGAAGATTCAACTCCTAAACAAAAAGAGTCAGACATGTATTTATTTCACATAGGTCTACTTTATTCTACAAAGAAATCAGGACATACTAGTGACAAGATTAGGCAACACAGCATAGGTTATATGGGAGAAGTAAGTGTGTTTTTGTGTGAACTGGAATCACAAGATAGATTCAACACTTTCCAAAATGTACAAATTTAAGTTTGTTGTCAGTTTTTCTGTGGAGAGAAAAAAGGAAAAATGAAAATGCTAAAGCCATAAACATTTTATTAGCATCCGGGACTAATTACCATTCACTAATGAACTCCTCCCCTCACCCCACCCAGGTACTCAAGTCAGTTCACTTATTGATGTTTTTAGAAGGAAGTGACTGGGGCACCTGGGTGACTCAGTTGGTTAAGCCTCTGCCTTTGGCTCAGGTCATGATCCCAGGGTCTTGCGATTGAACCCCAAGTCAGGCTCCCTGCTTCTCCTTCTCTCTCTCTCCCTCTGCCCTTCCTTCCCACTCATGCTCTCTCTCTCTCTCTCTCTCGTTCTCTCTCTCACTCAAATAAAGAATTAAAATCTATTTTTTTAATAAAAAAAGGAGGGAGTGATTGCAATTTAGAAATATTTTAGCAACTAGTGTTGGTTATGTAAGGATAATGCTCGCAATATATCCCAATCAGTATATGTCCCTGAAAACATCTTTTTTTTTTTTAAAGATTTTATTTATTTGTTCATGAAAGACACACACACACACAGAGAGAGAGAGAGAGAGAGAGAGAGAGAAAGAGAGGCAGAGACACAGGCAGAGGGAGCATCAGGCTCTATGCAGGGACTTGATCCCAAGTCTCCAGGATCACACACTGGGCTGAAGGTGGTGCTTAACTGCTAAGCCACCTCGGCTGCCCCCTGAAAACATATCTAATGAATTTCTTCTTTAAAGGAGACTCATTTAGAAACCTTTTTACATAAATGATTTCATTGTAAAAGTCACATTTTACATTTATCACAAAATATTTATTTCTCATAAAAGTAATGAGGCACCTTTTTTCTGAGGTGCCTGGGTGGCTCAGTCAGTTAAGCATCTGACTTCTGCTCATGTCATGATCTCAAGGTCCTTTGATGAAGGCCTGTGTCTGGCTCCATGCTCAGCAGGGAGGCTACTTGTCCCTCTCCCTCTCCCTCTGCCCCTCCCTCCTGTTCCTGCTTTCTCTCTCTAATAAATAAAATCTTTGTTTAAAAAAAGTAATTTGTTTTTTGATTAAAAAAAACGGAAAAATATGCCATCTGTATGAGGTGTTTGTTTTCATTCATGTATGTTTTGAAAATACTTAGGAGGATCTATGTGTTTCTATACATTCTAGTATATCATGCACCATCTTATATATTTCAAGCTGATACTAACATATCTTTCTGATGATTACTTTGTAACTTTTAAGCTATTTTTGGCTATTTGACTTTCAAATTTAATTTTTATTATAGCTTCAATATATATTTTGTTGAGAAATGATACTCTGAAACAGAACAATTTCTTTAGGATTTTTAGATATGGTCCCTTTTGTGCCAATAATTAGGGGGCTTTAACATATCTAAACTTAATTGTTAAAACTGAACAATAGATATAGATCATTCTGACAGATGAATAGACTGGCATGCCTACGAGGAGGAATGTTCCTTGTCCCTGGAAATAATCAAGCACACACTGTAGGATGACTTGAGATTTTTGCAGAAGGAATTCAAGCAATAGTTTAGTAGATGGATGTTGAACTAGATGACCCTCAAATTTCCTTCCAACTTAGAGATTCTAGATTATTTAATTTACTCTTTCTACCAGAATGTGGATGGATCCAGAGACACTAGAGACTCCAAAGCCTACATACTCATCATATTCACATATTCATTATGCCCTAAACCACTTCTTCTAACTGAGGTATACTTGTCATAACACATAATCACACCTTAAATATAGAAAAAAAATATAGCAACACTTACTGAACTTGAGAACAAAAGAAGCAATCATTTTCATAAGTTTTGCCATCAGATCCACAAATTGGTGCATATATTTCATAACAAATTCTCTCTTCTCCTGGTGGTAACTTTTTAAATTTACTGCAATCAACCTGGAAATACATATAAAAAGCCTTCCATCAAATCTTAATTCCCAGGATTTAGGATTTCCCAAGCAAGTTTAGAGGGCTCTCAAATCATTGGTTTCTTATTCTAATTGTCCTCATCCAACCTCCTTGAAATATATCAAGTATAGAGATTTCTTATATCAGATATAAAATTACATGTGATAAACCTCTTTATGGTAGCTTGTAACCAAATAATTTGCCTAAAAATTAAAAATTTATTTAAAACACACATGGTAGATTCACAGATGTAACCATTCCCATGGGGTTAGTTTTCTGAACATCCTGCTATTTCTCTCTTTCACTTAAAAAGTTCTATCTGGGGGATCCCTGGGTGGCTCAGCAGTTTAGCGCCTGCCTTTGACCCAGGGCATGATCCTGGAGTCCCAGGATCGAGTCCCGCATTGGGCTCCCTGTGTGGAGCCTGCTTCTCTCTCTCTCTCTCTCTCTCTCATAAATAAATAAAATCTTTAAAAAAAAGTTCTATCTGAATATAAGTGTGAGATGTATTATAGAGATACCTACTATAGTTTTCAAGAACTAGCACATCATTAGCAATTAATGATTAGTGATTTTAATTAATCATTAAGTTATTAGTAACAAATAACTTGTTATACACTTCACCAGCACATAGACAGACACATGTATTTTACTATTGTATTTGAGAATCACTGTTGTAAAAGCCAGGAGCAAAGCCAAAGTGTAAAGCCCCCTGTAGGAGCAAGTATGCAATCACCAAGATAGAGTTTTCTGGGGTTTTCATCTATAAGCAAATTGAAGAGCGTGAACAGTCAAAATCAAACACATCAGAATTCAAATTCTGACTATATGACTCTGGCACAATCATTTTAATTTTCTAAGCCTCTTTTACTTTACCTGCAAAGGCAGGGTGATAATAACTATATTGTAAGACTAAAAAATATATAATCGAGAAGAAATGTGTAAAATGCTTAGCACTTTCATGAAAAAATCCTAGCTATTATTTTTACCCCTTGGCTCTATTTTCAGGACTACACAAACTCTAGCTCTACACAGAAGACTCTACATTTACAGGTTTTCCAACTCAGAGTTCCACATATGATACTGTACTAATTGTTGAATATCTCCACCTGGATAGCTTGAAATATTCTCAAACTTCAAGTTAAATTAATCTTCCCCTTTAGCTATGTTTCATTAATTAATCCATTCATTCTTTTGGGTATCCTATGCCATGTACCTTCCAAGTTTTAGGGCTGAGGTGATGGCTGGCAATACAAAGATTGGTAACCATGATAAAATGGCAGAAGTACCTCAGAGGCTAGTGGAGTCTAGTGAAGAATGGGAATGATGAGTATACACCAGCATGATTTCACTTCTCCATGCCTGCTCAAACTCCAACACCAGGACTTATGTCATATGCATAGTGTGACCAGGAAACTACCAAAGCTTCATATTCATTAACCTTTTAAATTCTCAAGCAGCTGCTAAATCATGAAGGATGGCTTGGACTCAGGACTGTCTGACTCCAAAATTTACACACTCTTAACCCTATTATTCTCTTTAATAGGTAAAACAAAAGTTCCAAAGAAGTGAAAGGAGCTGCCTAGGCCCCAGAGTCACACAGCTGTAAAGCCATTGAGCTTTAACTAGAGTCCCAATTGCTTTGATTTCTGGTTTAAAGTTTTTACTACCACACCTAGATTTTCTCAACAATAGTTATTACTTAATATGAATCATAAAGGAAAGGTTAAATTAAAATCTTCATTCTCTAAGATAAAGAACAAAGATGTATGTGTCCCATTTAACAACTATAAGAATCATGACTTGTCCTTATTGGGCTTTACTAGGTACCAGGTACTGTGCTCATCTCTCTTCAAACACTGTGGTTTTAATCCTCACAATAAGCTTATGAAACAAGTATTGTTGCCCATGGCCACATGATCCAGGAGCTGGAATTCAAACCCAGGACTTTATAACTCAGATACTAGGTATCTAACCAAATTTGTTCTACTATGTCCATTTCAGAAAGATCTCTTAATAGATTTTTAAAAATAAAATCAGTTTTGATACTTAAAAAAATCTTCAAACATGTAGCAATTTATTGTATAGTAACAAATATTTCCTTGTTGATACTAGCTTTAAAATTACATAGGAGTAGGACTTTCATATCAAGATGAATGTACTGACCTGTTTAGGGCGTGAGGTACAGTCTACATCTGTAAGAAAAAGACGAGAAACCAAATTAAACTCTAGAAGAACTTAATCTTGTTTAAAAAAAGATCTTTTATTTATGTTTCAGCTCTCAGCCTGTCAAAAATATAAGACTCTCTTCAGAACTGTGTATCAATATAATATCAAAGGTTGACGCTCAACATAGGTTTTTTCCCCCTTTTTTGAATGGGATTAGAACATAGCCAAAAGTATAGAGAAGCTACTATAATAATGAGGAGTTTTGTTCTTTCCTACCTCGTAACAGAACTTAGGAAATATTGAAAAAAAAGTGGTTTTATATTTAGAGAATGTCTGCTATTATGTTGAAAACTGAAAGTTGAAAATTCTAGGGCATTGAAAATTTCTAGAAGACAAAAAATAAAAAATAAAAAAAAAAATAAAAAAAAAAAAAAAAAAAAAAAGAAAATTTCTAGAAGACAGATTTCAACTCAATGGAAAAATAATAAGAGTTCATGCTGCCAAACAATAGATGGTACGGTTTTATAAAGAAATGAGGTCCCCAGAAATGGTGATATCAAATCAAAGCATAATCTGGATGTATGCTTACCAAAGAAGTTATACAAAGTGTTTATATGGATAAAAATTTGGCCTTGGGCACCTGGGTGGCTCAATGGTTAAGCCTTTGCCTTTGGCTCAGATCGTGGTCCCACGGTCCTGGGATCGAGTCCCATATCAGGCATCCCTTAGGAAGCCTGCTTCTCCCTCTGCCTATGTCTCTACCTCTCTCCGTGTGTCTCTTATAAATAAATAAATAAAATCTTAAAAAAAGAAGAATTTGGCCTTAGCTTATCATTTAGGTCTACTCAGGCCCAAAGATGATATCAGTTAGTGATATATTGGTAGGGACAAAAAAAATGCATTTGCCAAAGTTTTCCCTATTATCTATGTGCTGTGTATATCCCAGGATTCTGTGAGCAGAAGGTGACATGAGCTTTTGGTATCAGGGCAGAGGGAGATACTCACTGAAGATGGTTGTAAGTGCCAGAGTCAAGAGCAGGGCAAAGGCTGTCGCTTTCATGCTGCTGAAGTGGTCAAGGGCAGTCAGATGGTGGCAAAGCAAATGACTTTCTGGTGTCTGCTCTGCCCACTTGGGTCCTGCTTTATATATTGTCAAGAGCTCCTATCTTGATTGTGAAATAGCTATTTCCAGTAACAGAATCATGGGAAGAGGTTAGAAACAATTGCTAGTACGGGAATTCTTTTATTGTGAAATCAGATAGTTGCTGATTTTAATAGATGATAGAACCCAATAAAGATGTTGTTATTTCCTTATTTCTTTACATACTTGAGAGTTTGAGTGCTTTCACATCTGCTCCAGCATTGGATCTTCATAACAAATCTGTTGGAGAATTATTACCTTTTTCCTTGTTATAAAGATGAGAAAGTGAATAGGCAAAGAATTTAAGTAATTTTACTGAGTTTACTACATATTCTTTGTTGTACTACTTTTGGGAACATTCATCAGCATGGCAGCTTTCTAAGTTTGGATATTTTCCCAGTTTCTCCTCTTTTGTCTGGCACCAAATAGGAAATGTTGCCAGATAAGACCTCAGACTGGGCACAGAGAAAATGTATCAGTACTCAAGTCTTTGGGGGGAGGGGAGGGGCAGAGGGAGAGGGAGAGAGAGAGTCTCAAGCAGACTCCACAGCTAGCATAGAATCCATCACAGGGCTCAATCCTGCAATCCCAACCTCATTACCTGAGCCAAAATCTAGAGTCGATACTTAACCGGCTGAGCCACCCAGGTGCCCCAAAACCCAACTCTTGATTCAGCAGAAACAAGCAATGGTTGGTGCTCTTTAGCTGGGGGATAATTTTCCGAAGAATCTAAATTTGAGGAGATGCTATAGTGGGTAGAACTGCTGAGCAGTCACACCTCATTTACCCACTAGATCTCTCATGGAAGCTTGTTTATCAAAGGCCCTTGGGCAAAGGGACTCCTCAAGGGCAATAATGAAATGCTATATGACCATCTTAGCCAGCATTGGATTTAGTGACTACAGTGGCTGGACTGTCCCTAAAGTTTTGGCCATGATTCTCTAGTCCCACAAATGATGATTCAAGAATGAAATGACATTGCCCTGGTTAGTTACATAGTTACATACAGAGACCAGTGATACCTTACGCTAATACAATTAGTGTTACATAGTTATATAAGAGACCAGTGATATGCTAATAGAATTATCCTTAAAGGACAAGCTTACCAACCATTTGGCCATGGTTTAAAGAAGTTTAATTGTGCTTTATCCAACCATTTTTAATTTGAAATCCTTGATAAAGGCTACAAGGATACTTATTTTGGAATATGCCAATTTTCAAATACAGTGACTCTATGAGAAGACCTTGTAAGTACCTCTTGTAGTTTTGATAAACGGAGGTGGAAGACACTATAAACCACTAGTGGAAGTAGTGCCAGAGTGTGAGAGGCTGAAACTCAAAATTGTTTCCCTTCAAAAAGATAAAGACATCTGAAACCTATGCTGGTCTGGTGGTCAGGCATCATCTCTTGAAGGAGAGCTTGTACCTGGAGAGTCTGGATCAGAGCCTCAGCTTGGTTTGTTATGAGAGTGTGAATGCAGAAGAGAGAAGAGAAGCAAAAGAGGATAATCTGGAAGGAATAAATTCACATAGAGTTCCAGAGCCGTGACAGGAGATTCTCTAGTTCAGGGAATAAAACAGTATTCTGAATTAAAGCCCAAGAAGAACCAAATCTCAAGATTTTGGTTACAAGATTAGAGGAGGACTAATATAAAGGTGACTCTCTGGAGGGTGTCAAAGGGCTGGGCTGGGGGAGGCTACGATTGCTAAGACCTCTTCTGCTTCTAAGGAAGACTGGGTAGAGTTTAGGAGCCATTGATGTGCATGCATGGGTTAAGTGATCACCCCTGGAGGGGAAATGTTGCAAGATCTAGGAATCAGGAAAACTTTTTTTTTTTATTTTTTTAATAATAAATTTATTTTTTATTGGTGTTCAATTAGCCAACATACAGAATAACACCCAGTGCTCATCCCGTCAAGTGCCCCCCTCAGTCCCTGTCACCCATTCACCCTCACCCCCCGCCCTCCTCCCCTTCCATCACCCCTAGTTCGTTTCCCAGAGTTAGGAGTCTTTATGTTCTGTCTCCCTTTCTGATATTTCCCAAACATTTCTTCTCCCTTCCCTTATATTCCCTTTCACTATTATTTATATTCCCCAAATGAATGAGAACATACAATGTTTGTCCTTCTCCGATTGACTTACTTCACTCAGCATAATACCTTCCAGTTCCATCCACGTTGAAGCAAATGGTGGGTATTTGTTGTTTCTAATGGCTGAGTAATATTCCATTGTATACATAAACCACATCTTCTTTATCCATTCATCTTTCGATGGACAGCAAGGCTCCTTCCACAGTTTGGCTATTGTGGACATTGCTGCTATAAACATCGGGGTGCAGGTGTCCCGGCGTTTCATTGCATCTGAATCTTTGGGGTAAATCCCCAACAGTGCAATTGCTGGGTCATAGGGCAAATATCATTCTCAATGGGGAAGCACTGGGAGCCTTTCCCCTAAGATCAGGAACAAGACAGGGATGTCCACTCTCACCACTGCTATTCAACATAATACTGGAAGTCCTAGCCTCAGCAATCAGACAGCAAAAAGACATTAAAGGCATTCAAATTGGCAAAGAAGAAGTCAAACTCTCCCTCTTCGCAGATAACATGATACTCTACATAGAAAACCCAAAAGCCTCCACCCCAAGATTGCTAGAACGCATACAGCAATTTGGCAGCGTGGCAGGATACAAAATCAATGCCCAGAAATCAATGGCATTTCTATACACTAACAATGAGACTGAAGAAAGAGAAATTAAGGAGTCAATCCCATTTACAATTGCACGCAAAAGCATACGATACCTAGGAATAAACCTAACCAAAGAGGTAAAGGATCTATACCCTAAAAACTATAGAACACTTCTGAAAGAAATTGAGGAAGACACAAAGAGATGGAAAAATATTCCATGCTCATGGATTGGCAGAATTAATATTGTGAAAATGTCAATGTTACCCAGGGCAATTTACACGTTTAATGCAATCCCTATCAAAATACCATGGACTTTCTTCAGAGAGTTAGAACAAATTATTTTAAGATTTGTGTGGAATCAGAAAAGACCCCGAATAGCCAGGGGAATTTTAAAAAAGAAAACCATAGCTGGGGGCATCACAATGCCAGATTTCAGGTTGTACTACAAAGCTGTGGTCATCAAGACAGTGTGGTACTGGCACAAAAACAGACACATAGATCAATAGAACAGAATAGAGAACCCAGAAGTAGACCCTGAACTTTATGGTCAACTAATATTTGATAAAGGAGGAAAGACTATCCACTGGAAGAAAGACAGTCTCTTCAATAAATGGTGCTGGGAAAATTGGACATCCACATGCAGAAGAATGAAATTAGACCGCTCTCTTTCACCATACACAAGAAATCAGGAAAACTTTGACACAAAGTCACTTGAGCTCTTCAGAAATGTCTTTCCATACAATGGCAGTCCTTTCTTCCTAATAAGCAAGACCTTTTAAGCAGCCCTGAGTTATACTGATAAAAAGAAGGAGGAGGAGGAGGAGGGGGAGGAGGTGGAGAGGAGGGCAAGGAAAGGAGAATGCAGCAGCTTAAAATGTCACCATGAATTGAGGGTTTTTTTTTTTTTTCCTAAGGAATTCTGAACTATTTTCAGTGTGTATTGGGGGGTAGGGGAAGTGAGGAGAACCTTATGGTTTATTGGAGAATTTACCTAAGAACTCCGTCTGTGTAGCATATCCTTCTCATATTGTCTTGCTATTAACCATTCTTAAGTCACTTCAGCGCTTTTACTTTGCTTCCTTGGAGGAGCAGTTACTAGCACCTGCTTTGCATAACAATTAGGAATGAATTTGTTAATTTTAATTTTATATTTTGAAATAATTGTTGCAAGTCTAGAGTTTCTTGGGATACCTGGGTGGCTCAGTGGTTGAGCATCTGCCTTGGGCTCAGGGCATGATTCCAGTCCCAGGATTGAGTCTCACATTGGGCTCCCTGCAGGAACCTGTTTCTCCCTCTGCCTGTGTCTCTGCCTCTCTCTGTGTGTCTCATGAATAAATAAATCTTTTTTAAAAAAGAACTTCTCATGTACTCTTCACCTCAAGACTCCATTCAAATTTTGCCATTTGTGTCAATAATGCCTTTATAACAGAATCCAATCCAATGAGGTTTAATATTGTTATGACAGCAGTAGTCCCTATGAAAGTCTTAGCTGCTGTTTTTGGAAAGATGGATAAATCCATCCTAAAATTCATGTGGAAAAACAAGTTACTCAGAACAGCCAAAACAATCTTGAAAGTGAAGAAAGCTAGAGAACTCACTCTTTTCAAATTTCAAATTTACCACAAAATTATGGTAGTCAAGATAGTGTATAACAGAATTGAAAATACAAAAACAAATTTACATTTATGGCACTTGATTTTTGACAAAGGCAAATTGCCAGAACAATTTATTGATGAAAGAATAGTCTTCAAGAATTGGTGCTGGGACAATTGAGGTTGGACCTTCACCTCATATTGTGTAAAAAATTGTAGCAGAAATTAGCTCAAAATGAATCAAAGACTTAAATGTAAGAGTTATAACTATAGAAGTCTTAGAAGAAAACATAGGTATAAATCTTTGTGACCTTTGAATGGGCAGTGGCCTCTTAGATATGACACTAAGAATATAATAAGCAAAAGGGAAAATAGATAAATTGAATTTTACCAAAATCCAAATTTTGCATTTAATAGGACAGCCAACAGGATGAGAGAAAATATTTGTAAATCATAGATCTGGTAAAGGACTAGTATATTCAGAATATATAAAGCTAAACAGAATAAATGCAGCTCAACAATAATAAGATAAATAATCTAGTTAAAAAATGAGCAATGGATTTGAATAAGCATTTTTCCAAAGAAGATATACAAGTGGCCAATAAAGACACTAAAATATGCTCATCATCATTAGTTATCAGTTATTAGAGTTATTTTGGCAAATCAAAGCCAAAATGAGTACCATTTCATATCCATTAGGATTACTAAAAAAAAAAAAAAAAAGACAAGATGTTGTCAAGGATGTGGAGAAATTGGAATCCTCATACATTGCTCATGGGAATAGAAAAATGTCACAGCAGCTGCTTTGAGAACAGTTTAGTAGGTCCTCAAAAAGTTAAATGTAGAGTTACGCTATGGCCTAGCAATTCTATTTCTAGGTAATTTACCCAAGAGCATTGAAGACAAAAAAATAAAACAAAACAAAAAAATGAACAAACAAAAAACTTGTATGTGAATGTTTATGGCAGCTTTATTTATAATGGTCCAAAATTGGAAACAATCCAAGTATCTATTAGTTCATAAATGACTGAACATAGTATAGCCATAGAATGGAATATTATTCAGCTACAAAAAAAGAATGAACTACTGACACATGCTACAGCATGGATTAACCTTGAAAACATTATGCTAATGGAGGAAGTCAGACACAAAAGGTTCATATTGTATGATTCTATTGTGGGACCCAAGGAATTTAACAAAAATCCCCTACCCCTGGACACGCAGAGCAGGACTAACTCCATTTTGTCCTACACCCGCAATCTCATGGATAACCCTCCACATGACCTGCTTATTGCTTAAGGCACTCCCCCACCCAAGTCAAGCCGCTGAGCACACCCTTACTGGAAACCAGCTCATAAGAATGTAAACCTCGCCTTTTGCCCGCCAAACCTGCACACCAATTCTGACCAGAGTGTGATAGGCTAGTTCAAACGGTCACTATAGGGTAAACTGTAATTCAATTGGCCACCTGTGTGTGGACCGACATGACCATGCAACGTTCTGTTTGTGTTACAAATCTCATTGGCCACTGGCTCCTATAAAACTGCTATGCCTCTTAACCTCGGGGTCCAAGTCCCTGCTCCGCTGTGTCGGGTATACTTGGACCCAAGCTTGAGCTTGCTAATAAACCGTCGTGTACTTGATTGGTGTCGGCTCCTTGGTGGTTTCTCGGATTCGCAATCTTGGGCACAACACTATTTATGTATGATGTCCAGAATATCAAGTTCATAGACAAAAATTAGATTCATGGTTGCCAGGGGCTGGAAAGACTAGAATTATACATTTTAAAAACAAGAATTTTTGTAACTAATATAATGCTGCATGTGACTTATACTTCAATTTCAAAAATAAAAAAATAAAAACATTAATTTTATGGTATGTGAACTATTTCTTAACAAACAACAACAACAACAATAATAAAAGATCCATTCGGGATCATGCATCATCATGTTCTTTAATCTCTTCCAGTGTAGAATATTTAAAAGATTTGTTTTTGATTTTGAAAGTTGTAGACAAGTTATTTTAGAGAATGTTTCTAAATTTGAATTTGATGTTTCCTAGTGTCTATATTCAGGTTGTGCTTTTTGGGCAGGAAAATACAGAAGTTACTCTATATTCTTCGCATTGTATACTTTGAGATAGTACCCATGCTGTTGATTTGCCCCATCACTAACGATGCTAACTTTGATCACTTGTGCAGGTTAGTATCTGCAAAGTTTCTCCACTCTACGGTTACTCTTTCTCCTTCCAAAATTAGTAAATATTTTGTGATGACATCCCTTGAGATTATTTGAATATCTCATTCTTCATCACAGTTTTACTCACGGTATTGAGGCCATGTTCAAATGGGGCGAACTGTATACGTAAATTCATGTAACCTTAATATGTTCATATTGTACATTTGTCTTTTCACTTTTTAGTATCAGTTTCTAAGAAACTGAAATGTTCCCATTCCTCAAACCAAGACCAAACCCCACAACATTTACTAATCATGGGCCTTTACTTCACCATGCCAAACATATTTCCAAGGATGTGATATATGTGTTCAGGCCTGGGTAAATGTTGGAAAAGGATGCACATACAGATCATAATCAACCATTTCATTTCCATAGGATTTTACAGTTTACAAAGCATGTTCGCATGCATGTCATCTGACTCTCATAATATACAGGTTAAATTAGGGTTTATTATTCTCTTGATTTTGTTGGTAAGGAAAGAGGTACTGCACACATAAATGACTAATCCACTGCCACACACCTGGTGATATTGGAATTGGCATAAGCATACAAGTCTCCTGTTCCAAGTTTTGTTGTATTCTCCTGAGCTACTTGGTGGAGTTTTATAATAATGATGATTATGTCAAAGATATCAGTGATTTAAGTGCTGATGAGTACATAGAGACGTTAATAAAACTGAATAATTTTTTTTTTCTCCAGGGCCTAAACTTAGAGAGGTAAAAATTTAAAAATAAATCTACTTTACATTTATATTTATGGGGATTTAACAGCTTCTCTGTGGCAAAGATTTACTTTTCCTGGCAGGGAAAAAGGAAAAGAAAAGAAATTAATGCATATGCCATAGTAAGAAATATATATATATATATATATATTAATCCCATTGACGTTAAAAGCTTATGATGAAAACCAAAAGTCTTTATTGCCAATATCACTTCAGTGGGAGCTAATTTTAACCATTTAAAAAAATTTTTAACCATTTCTATTCTAAGGTTGTTACCAGTACAATCCTTAATAGTATACTTATACCTCTATTTCTTGATATCTTAAGAAATTTCTTATTTATTGACTGCCATCTATGAAGGAAAATTGTTAATTTACATTACCTTCTCACTTTTAGTTCTTCCCAATTTTTAATGAATATATTGTGACTTTTAAAAATTATGCATATTATCTTTACATAATAATATATACTTTAAATAATATATCTTAGTCATTTTCTATTATTCTTTTCCTTACGCAGCATCTCACAATCCTACAAGTAACTTACCTGCCTCCATATCCTTCCCTCAGTCAGTTTTTCTCTCTAAAGATTTGTCACTTCTATTTTTATTTTTATGTTTCAGACACTTAAAATATGCACATTCTTCTCTGTATGCCATAATTCATTCTTTTACAGTTCAACCATGGGTTGATTCCAAAATTTGAAGAGCAATAACTATTTTTAAACATCACTTGTAAACATTAAGAGGATTCTGAGATGTATCAGTTGTAGGCCAACTCTTGACTTCCATTTCAGAAATAACTGGAAATCTTCTTTTAGGTAGTGAGTTTTGGTAAATATTGGAAGAAAAGGGGCAGTGTCATCAACAGCTAGCATCCGTTTGGATACAATATAGACTGAAGACCTAAGACCAGATGTTTCCTCAATGTCTATGCAGTGTAGTATATAGAACTAACACTAGCTAGACCTGGAGCCAGTAGAACCATGCACCATTTATGGTTCTGCAGTTCTGCCCATTGTTTCTTTCTTTTATCTCACCCAAGAAGCTAGCCTGATTATGTCTATGTTATGATGGGTACTGTGCGAGGATGAAATGAGTTAGGGAATATTAGAGTCTTTTGTGAACTATAAGTTTTTTACAGATGTTTTGTACTGGGTAATTTCAGAGTAGAAGGAGTTTGATTCCCAGGGGTATTGAGATATGATGGATGAAATTCTGGAAATACTGTTTGGACCCTGGATTGAGAGTAGCAGGTCTGAGTTCTTGTCCTCATCTTCTGTATAAGCAGGGAGGCATTTCTAATTTTTGGAGTTCAGAGTCTCCATCCATAAAATGAGGCTGTTGACTGGCTCTCTTTCATCCATGAAGATCAGGAATTCTTATATAGATTTGTATTTTGCCCACATTTTATATAATGTTTCCATTGATATCTCTCCCTGACCTTCATGCACAGCTGGCAGAGATTGTTGGAGATATTTCCATCTCTACTATATACTGGGGTGAAGATAAGCTCACAGTGTAGGAGTATGCCCATGATGTGGTCTTTATCACAATCCAACTACTAGAAGAAAGAGACTTTTGTGTACAAAGGAATGAGCTTCTGAGGATTCAGTTCAGCTGAGATGTGAGTGAGGTCAGAGGAAGAATGAGGAAAACTGAGGTCGCCAATGGTTTGAAAGCAGCAGAGGAGAAAGGGGTTAGGTAAGTGGAGCAATATGAAAATCAGGCTCCTAAGAAGGTAGAAAAAACTGAAGACATGTAAGAAAGATTAGTGAGGAGCACTGGGAAAATGCAGGTGTTTAAGACAGGGCAAACAGTGTCAGGCGCAGGGACAGATCAAGACCAAGAAAAGAAAAGAGAAGCTGAAGATCTAAGAAGGTGGGAGAAATTGGCATGATGAGAAGAGCACAGCAGACAGAGAAACCTGTGGAGTTGTGTACAACTCAGGCAACGGGATGCTTCACACATACGAGCAGGTACTAGCAGCTCAGGAGAGGATCACACTGGTAGGGGTGGGAGCTTGGAACTGGAAAGTAAGAGCCACTGAAGGTGACAAGCAACTAAAGAGGGCTAAGCCAGCAAAACCATTTGACCACCTATTCCAGGCCCTTCACTCTCCAGATCACAACTTCTCCCTATCTGCTACTTTTATTTCAGCAGCTCTGTTTGTCTAACATACTTTTCTATCCTTGTCTTCTGCATAGTTTCCATAGTTGACTTGGCCATGATCTGGTGTGACCTTGACTTTGAACTTGACTTTGAATTTAACTCTGATTCAGACCCATATTTTATCCCAATCATCCTGACCATGTTAGGTGTGTCCTGATCATGGGGACAGAGTCTGTATTTATGTGATTATATAACACTATAACAGAAGAATATAAATGCAGGCATGAACCAACTGTTTATAAGCCTTTTTAGTATTTATTTATTTATTTTTAAGGATTTCATTTATTTATTCATGAGGGACAGAGAGAGAGAGAGAGAGGCAGAGACACAGGCAGAGGGAGAAGCAGGCTCCACGCAGAGAGCCCGATGTGGGACGTGATCCCGGGACTCCAGGATCATGCCCCAAGTCAAAGGCAGGTGCTCAACTGCTGAGCCACCCAGGGATCCCCTATAAGCCTTTTTATACCACTTTTATGGAGTTACCAAAACTATGGATTGCATCTCTCTTCTTTTTTTTTTTAAGATTTATTTATTTATTTGATATAAAGAAAAGGTGAGAGAGGCCAAGAATAGTTCTGGGGCAAGTGAGGGAAGAAATGAACGTGGGGAGGAGAAAATGAGGACCATGAAAGTACACCAAGGCCCAATCTGAGTCACTAATTTCTTGTGAGCTATGCCTATCACTAAAGACTTCCTCAAAGTGTTGTGGTCACATATGTACCCTCTACAGAAGGAACTCCAAATTCATCAATAAGAATGAGTTGTAGATCTCTGTATTTAAAACAAAAAATGTACAATTTGCCAATACTGTCAATGTTGTCTTCATACATAGTGGTGTCTACATTTTATATGTATGGAAGGCAAGCGTTAGAGAAGAAGTCAAGCAATATAGTAGTCAGTGCCAGAGGTGTTCTGTTAAGGTTACAGCAGGTTAGCAAGGTGAGAGACAAGAAAAGTAAATTATGGAATGCTCATGGAATGGGGAGGAGAATCTATTCTCCAGGGTTGACTTATAATGAAGGTGGTGCCCCTCTAAGGAACTTTGGAAAAGAAACTAATATAAAGACCAGCCTGGTCCATAGACTAGTTCCCAGTGGCAGGTACTAATTAAGGAAAGTAAAGACTCCAGGAGAGGGTAAGGCATTCACTGGTGTGTGTGTGTGTGTGTGTGTGTGTGTGTGTGTGTGCATGCACGCACATGCGTGTGTGTGTGTTTACATATGTGTGTTTGTGTGTGTGTGTCCCTGTGTCTCTTGGAAGTCACTTGGCAGTCTTCATACAAAATTTTCTCCTAAAGAAGATTTATATGTTCCTCAGTTTTATTTTTAAACTGAGATATTACATCCTAATCTAAGAAACAAATACAAGTAGAAGTAAAGATAAATTCTCCAGGGATTTTTTTTTTTTATTGAAGTACAAAAAGAACCCAGGAAGTTAATAAGGCATGAGTTTGAGGAAAACCATGTCAACTTTCTTCACTCAACAAAGATGCCTCTGGATCTGTCTCCACTCCTACCCCAGAGCACTGGCCAGGATGAGGGAAAAGGCAATCAGAGCCCAGGGATGATGAAGATGACAGTGAAGATTATCACTGCAGTACCCATGTCTGTGGAGAAGTTAACAGCTTCCTTCATGAAGAAACTGGACTTTTCCATTACTTTTCCTATAAGAAAACACATACCAAGGTTCATTAAACAAGAGGAAATGTTATATAATCTCAAAGCCAAAAGGAACTACCATGAAACAGAACTTAATGTTATAGATAAAGAAACTGAATCCCTGAAAAGGAATATCCCTGCTACAGGCAGTTTCTGACAGAGATAGAAGCAGAGTGTCCCTAGGCCAGTGATACTTCCACCCTACCTACTGCCTCCACTGATGTCAGAACCTGGGACCATCAACCAATATCTTAGAGTAACAAAGGAGGAAGACTTCTGACAAGGGAAGCTAAAGTGGCTTTTCCTGGCCAGCAAGGCCTGTGATGAAGCTGGATCTTGTGTTAGTGAGAACTGCCACCACATGTCCCCTGCAGTGTCCTTGAACACAAGCTAGCTTCTAGGCTGAGGGCCCAATGTGTGTGCCTGTTAGAGAATCTTCCCTTCTGTGAATTTTTCCTATTCCTGAATAGAAATAAAGATGCAGACATATCTTCCTGAGCTTAGGGTGTAAACTGATATTCTAACTTGTTTAGATAATCACAGAGATGAAAAATACAGGATTGGAGATGGGTAGCCAAAATCCAGTGGTCTAAAGGAGACTTAACAATGAACAAAGTGGACTTGGTGTAGGGTAATAAATGCTAAGGTACTTGTTCTTCATTAAAGAAGTGACGGCTACCCAGTTATAGTGCCTTCAAAAATAGTGCACAGGCCAAACAAAAATACCTAAGCAAAACATGCTCATAGGACCCAGGTCCAAGGACTAACAGCTGCAAACCCCTTTTTTATACAAGAGAAAAATTTTTGTAGTAGTCTTCTTCCCTCCTTCTGCCATTAGGCTACAGTTATTTAGAGCCAGTAGGAATGTGAGAAGGATAAAGTCTCTATAGCCACAGTTTGTCTAAAAATCAAGCAGTATGTCTGCAAGTCTCTTAGAAATCATCTAGGACAGTGGTTTGCAGTGATTATTTAGTATGGGGTTTGAGATCTTTTCTTCTAACAAGATACTGTTCCACTACCTAAAATAGCCAAAAGCTGAATGGGGTTGGAGATCACCCTCAAATGATCTCCTTTACCCCTTTGGTGACTCCTGACCTGCCTCTCTTGAACTTCTGGGCTCCTGGTCTTACTGAATTCCCTCAATTGAGATAGAAATTGGCAGTTGGGTGATGGATGGAACTAGTTAAAGCTGGTAAGCAGGAAAACCTAGCCTGACTGTGAGACAGTTTTCTCTCTCTACCAGCTGCTTCTGGGTGGGAATAAGCACAGCTCATGGGAAGTGAAATGGGCTCATAGAAAGAAGAGAGTTTTGAAGTGGAGGACACTGGCCACAACTTTTTTTTTTTTTCTATGAGGTACTCACAAGTTCTCAATGCACAGGTGACATTCATTCCCATAGGTAATGTAGTCAGAACCACAAACAGGCAGGTATGTGATGGGGCAGGGGATGGCCACCACTGGGTACTTCTTGTAAATACTGCAGTCCACCTGCAATAGGCACAAGAGAATGTCCTAGGGTCTCCTGGCTCCCAAGATAGGTTACACTGGTCTCTGCTGGGCAGGAAGCAAAATACCATCCTAGGAGTCCCAGATCAGTTATTCTGAGGCTGCTGTGCCTATTTCTACTATTAATAATATTATTGCCATGCTAAATACTAGTACTGCTGTCCACACTTCTGTTACTTCTAGCACATTCTGTTAATTCCTGAGCATTTCCATGCTAGGCATTAAGCTTAAATTATATGTGAATTTTTTTTGTTTAACCTTCATAACAACGGAATAGGATAGGTCCTACCTTTACGCCTGCTTATAGATGGTGGGAATTAAGGCTTAAAAACAGAGAACATGCATAATGTAAAAGCTAGTCAGTGATGGGGCAGGGATTGGAATCTAGAGCCTGTGCAATTAACCAAGGTAACTCTGTTCTGCCTCTCACATGTTGTCCTTTCCATGAAGACTTTGCCAACCTCTCAGCTGGAAGTCATCTCTCTCTCCTTTAACTTGGGATTTTTTTTTTTTAACTCTATGATTACTCTATACATACTTATATGTATGTCATGTTTCTTCAGCTGCCTTCTGGAAAGCAGAGGAGAATTTTTCATCTGTGTCTGTCTCCCTCTTAACCCCCTCCCCAAACACACTGAATTAATTCTGCATGTAAATTTCAAAAGCATTTGTTGACTAAATGCCAGTCAATAGGAATTGAAATTAAAATGTAATTCAATATACTCACTGTGGTTAAAGGCAGACTAGCAGCTTCTGAAAGAGAGTTATGGATAGAAATATTAAAAATAAAGCAAGGTCTCGAAGTCTCATCGGCTAAATAAATTTGGGCCTATAGATTAAGACTCTGTATTTGCTCTAGTGATGAATCTTAGCACACATTCTGTTCTTATATAAAACTCTGTTTGACGAAGAAGCCAAATGGCCAATAATGTAAGCCTTTTATTCAGGCAGGAGAATTAACTACAGTTTCCTCCCTTTATTGACTACGGGACATTTTCTGGAGCTTGTGTCTTTGATAATGATTCAAAGTCAGATAGCAATAAAAAGTATTGCAGTCACCCCTCCTAAGAGCCTGAAGTGCCGCCATCTTTGATATTTCCCCCTCTGAATTGATATAAAAAATGTAACGCAAACTTAAGGTGTTACAATATTAATTTATTGAAACCATTTTCACCATATAAAAGTCTAATTGTTGACTCCTGGGCTTTGGAGAATTGTGTTTCATTTTGATTCTCCTGAATTGATTTGGAGAGACATCCACGATTTTCTGTGTCATTGCACTGAGGGATAGTATCTAATAACACCAGCCGCTTCCAGTGTCCTTATGAAATGGTAGACTTATGAAGACATCAGTTCTTTTATTTTCTTATGGCTCCATGGATGAAAATAAAAATCCTTGAAAGGGAAGACACTGGATCCAAACTCCCCAACACCTGTTGGCACATAAGAATCTCCCTTCCCTTTCAGAAAAAAAAAAAAAAAAAAAAAGAATCTCCCGTCCCAGGCCAGGACTGTTTGTATTATAAGCCAGTACACTTTAAATCCACATGATCAGACATTTCCCTCCAATGCTTAGAAAGGGTTATTTGGGAAGACAAGTTCAATGGCCACACAGGGCACTCTCTGCCTTTAACTCACCTGAGCTGCTGAAGAAATGAGTTGCTGCGCAGAGCAGAAGAAGCCCCCCAGTGACCTTCATGGTGGAGATGGCTATGATACAGAGGCTCTCAGGGCTGTCACACCAGCTTTGTGAACCATATCCTAGGAAAGGGGTCATGTTTATATGCCACTGCTTGGTTTCTCCACCTTTCCTGTGAGGTCATTCAGAGTCAGTGTTGGCTCTGAAAAGCTCTCAAAACACAATGTCACACCCTGGGTGGTGTTGAGGTTCTTGTCACTTAATTGCTACTTATTATCTGAACGACAAATTGATTATTTGAGGTGAGAAGTATTTTTCTGCCTGCACCAGAGGGAGGGGACTGTTATTTAGAATTCTCAACTTCATATAGTGGAAGAAATTAAGTATAGGCTGCTTGGTCTAGTTATGAAATAAGTAAAAACATCAAACATTTTTCACCAAATAAAGAATATTAGACTCAGATTAGACAGATCACACTTAGGTTTATATTCTGCCTCCAGGGGAAATACTGTTTATTTTTGAAACAATGAACTATGAAGCAAGCTGAGACCTGGTGGGAGGAACAGTGATCTCAGCGCTGATGAGGCTTAGAGGAGGACATTGACATTTTGTGGCCGTTTGACCTTGGGTAAGTCATTTATGTGCCATGAGCCTGTATCAGTCAGAAAGATCTGATTATTCTCTGCTAACATACAACCTCAGAATTTCTGTATCTTAATATATGTTTACCTTGAACTCAAGCTATCCACAGACAGTTGTCAGCAGGTAGTGTCATATTGCCTTCAATGGATCCCAAGTGAGTCGAGTAGTTTTGTATGTCATTCATTGTCAAGGTGAAGTGAAGATGTGTTCTTGAGGATTTCCATTTTCAGCAATTATTTATTCCCCTCAGAAGTGACACTACAGGGGCACCTGGGTAGCTCAGTGGTTGAGCATCTGCCTTTGGCTCAGGTCGTGATCCCAGGGTCCTGGGATCGAGTCCTGCATCAGGCTCCTCACGGGGAGCCTGCTTCTCCCTCTGCCTATGTCTCTGCTTCTCTCTGTGTATCTCTCACGAATACATACATAAAATCTTTAGAAAAAAAAAGAAGTGACACTGCTGTCACTTACCCTCACCACCAAGTGACCTGGCTAAATCATCGAGGTTACAGTGTGATCTTATTTTATCCCTTGAAGATGAGAAGGGAGAGAACTGGAAAACAGTTGGCAAACAATACAAAGACCACCCTAGAGCCTTGGTTTCATGCCCTGTCAAGTGAGGCCTGCTGATAACCCCAATAGAATTTACTGAACTGGAGTTATATACATGAAAATCTGTTCTAATAAATGCGGTGCATGTAATTGTTATTGTAATTATTATTAATGATCAGTCAAAGGTCTCTGCTATGGGTTGCTGACATGAGATTGTAAATTGGATTGTCCAAATACAATTGTCTAAATAGCTGTGTTTTCCCTGTTGGGCTTGAGAGCATATGTATAAAAACCTGAAGGAGGGTGGTAGACTCTGTTCGACCAGTCCTTTGCTTGATGGGTTTATTTCAGTGCATTCTGAAACACAGCATCTGCAAAGATAATAAACCAGTAATAAATGACATTGCATGGCTCCCTAAAATTTTGACTTTTACATCTGTTTGGAAAGGAATATAATGTAGTAGTTAATATGGGTAATTAGTCCAGAAGGTCTTTTTAGGAGTCTTGCTTTTACTAATTGTTAACTGTGAGACTTTAAATATACAGATTAACCTCTGGATGTTTTAATTTCCTCATCTGTAAAATAGAAATAATATTCACCTCCCAGAATGACTTTGAGTATTGAATGAGGTTATATATATTTTTTCTTGTGTGTGTGTGTATGTGTGTGTGTATCAGAGTGCCAAGATCATAATTAGAGCTTCATGTATGGTAGCTGGAATATGGAATGTGATCTTCAGGACAACTCATTGAGGAAGGAATTTTATTACCCTAATTTTACCAGTGAGTAAGTTGAGACTCAGAGGATTTAAGTAATCTTCACAAGATCATGATACTAATTAATGGGGGAGACTATGTGGAGTTTGGTTATGGGAAAGAAAAGAAGTGAATGCCATAATAAAGACACTTCATTATAAGTTTTATTGTTTGCTATGATAGTTTGAAGACAATTAATTCTGAGAAAAAGCCATTATGTTTCAAGAAGAGGTGTCTTTGTTGCAGTTAGAAAATGTATTTAGCAAAGAGGAATGGGAATGGGTTCAAAGGGAGATTAGGGTGAGGTAGAGAATAGCATTATAATTTTTTCAGACATTTGACAGTCAAAGAGAGGAGGGAAATGAAAGAAGCTAAGGCTTTAGCAAGGTCTAGGATAGACTGGAACTGTCTTACAACAAAACAGAACAAGAAAGAATTTGACATACATGGTGGAGGATGGCTAATTACAGTCAGTATAGAAAACTGTAACTGGAAAAAAACTGTAAATTGTTCCGAAGATCACATTCCATATTCTAGCTACCATGTATGAAGCTCTAATTATGATCTTGGCACTCTGATACACACACACACACACACACACACACACGAGATTATATGTATATATACTCTCATTCAATACTCAAAGCCACTCTGGCAGGTAAATATTATTTCTGTTACAGATGAGGAAATTAAAACATCCAGAGCTTAACATGTATACTTAAAGTTGCACAATCACCATTGTAAGGTTGGCCCTGGCTGTTAAGTTTTCGGGTTGCCTTTTACAGTAGAAAAATTGGGTTGGTCTGGAAGCTGGAGAAGAATAGAGAGGTTTGGTATAGATATCAATGTGAGAATGTCAAATAGTTAACAATGGTTATAAAAATTAATGGCCACTAGACCAAATTAGTATTAGATTTTTGCAGGCTCAATCAGTACCATGCTGAATATTTCTCCTAAAATATATTATGACACTGAGTAAGAAATGAAAAAAAAAAGAGTGACTTTCTGGATAGGAAGTGTGTTCATCAGAGACTGGAGGCGAACCATAAAGATGGCTGTAGGCTCAGAAAAGAGTCAAGTGTTCAAGAACATACTTGTAGTCTACTCAAGGTGTGAGTAGTTAAAGGTTTAGAGGTCAAAGTTCAGGATACGTGTGAACTTGGTAGTAGTACTAGGTGTGGGGAATATGAACAATTGTTTATGAAGGCTATGGTTAGTAAGCAAAATGTCAGATTAATTTCTCAGGGGTGGGGCTGAGATAATCTCAGGGTGTATCTAGATATAAAGCAGATAAAAGATTGTTGGAAATAAAGTTCTTTGGATTTAAAAAGGTGAGGAAAATTGAGGTCAAATGATCAGGTGTAGGTTGCTTAGTTGGGGAGAAGAAATGTTTACGTGGAGAAGAAATGTTTAGGTTGCACAATGATCCATGAATTATAGAGGGAGGATCCTTTGGAGTTGAAAGGTGAAGCTGGAGAAGACAAAAAAACATCCGTCCAGGCGGGGGAATGTGTCTTTATTCTTCCTAGCCTTCTTGCAAGGGAGGAGGGGATGCTTGAAGCCTTGTCAAACTATGACCATGGCTCCATTCTAGGGAAGGCAGACGAGAACTAACTTGGGAAAACATAAAAATCAAAGAAGAGAAAAATTTGAGAGTATTAAGGATTCAAGGTGCCACAGGGAGAGAAAGGTGACCCATCAGAAGGTTAGAAATGGTGGTAGAATTAAATCGATGCAGGACCTGAATAAAGAGGTTCTCAATCAGTTGGCTGGAGGGAAATGAGGAAGCCAGCACCATGTCTGGGCAGTGATCAGGTATAGAATAATGACTGTAAGGAGGGAAAAGTACAACAAAAAAGTTAAACATATGTTATGCACATACTATGTGCTGGAACTGTGCTACATTTGGTGTGCGCATTCTCCTTTAAGATTTAAAACAATCTTATGACATTGGGTGGTTATTTATCCTGTTATTCAGTGGAGGCAACAGTGACTTAGAAGGATGGCTCATTTAAGGTTAAAAGCCAAGGATTTTTAATAACTCTGATGTACTGCCTTTACATCTAAATCTAAGAGGTAGATTTGGAGACACATTGGAAATTGGAATAATAGGAGTAAAACTGGTGGAGTCAGAGCAGCCAAGAAGGATAGATGATGTTTTAAATGAGCAGGCAGGAGGAGCTGAGCACTGGATCAAACTGTGTAGCCTTTTCATGTGTGAGGATCATCTGGAAAGAAGGAGGGTCCCATGGGGAGAGAGGATGATCTAGAGTCAGGGGACAAGTCTTCCTTCCTCATCCCTCCACCTTCATCTATCTAAGGTGTAATGCTGTGACAGTCCCTTCTCTACATTGTGCTTCCTGCTTCTCTCACATGTAGAGAGATTGACCTAGATTGGTGCTCAGGATTTCAAGTTAAAAAGCCTTCCTTGAAACACTAATATGTACAACTGATAAATAAGGCTGGGGATTGGAGATGGGTGAGAAGAAATGGGAACTCTACTATTTAATTCTGTATTTTCCTCCTAATTGCTGCATCAGCCCATCCCCAAGCCTCTGGATTCCTTCACTTTGGGCACCCATCACACTCTCTATTCAACATCCTCAAGGTCTTCTTGTGATAATATAAAAATCGATGGTCTGGATTTGGGTGGACTAGCTCTTGCCTTTTGTTTGTCCTCCTCTCCCTTCCCTGTCTCACTCCTTCACATCCTCTTTTTCTTTTTCTTCTTCTTCTTTTCCTTCTCCCTCACCTCTTCCTCCTCCTTCTTTTCCTCCTCTTCCTTCATCCTTCTCTTTCTCCTCTTCCTCCTCCTCCTTCTTGTTCAATGTAGACCTCACTGATGTTCATGCCCTTATGTGCACTGGGGCCCAATGACCTAGAGATCTGGATATTTGCATCTTGATCTTGTGTCTGGCAGAACCTTGTTCCTTGCTTTTTGTGGGAACAAGGAGTTAGCACATCCAGGGATCTGATGCTTTCGTTTTATTTAATTTTCTTTGAATTATTGGGGCCAAATAGTTTCAATTGTGGGACAAAATGATGTAAATGAATGCTAACAACTCTTTTTCCTGTTGGTTCATTTTTCTATGTGATCTCACACAACAGCCTCTAGCTCCTATTGGTAAAATCATGTCTATTGCGCTCTGCACTGAAGGGAACACTATTTCTTTTGGGAGGATCTACAATGCACTTTATTTTATTAAAGGCTCTATTAAATTTTCTGCAGTACTTTAACTCAATTTTCTCCAAACTTAATTTGCCATAGTTTACTTATTATTTTACAAACATTAAACAACATCTAAAGATTTGTTAGTGTTTTCTTCTACACTGAGAACTAAGGATTTACTCCAATTTTCTGTAAGGTTATGATGTCCAATACAAAGATTTGTTACCAAGAAAGATCACTGAAGTTTGGTCCGTTTGGCCTTCTCAGCAGTTCTTCATCATATATTGAACAGAACACCATTTCTGTATGGCTCTTTATGGCTTTCTAGTTATCCAGAGCATAGCCCAATAAAATGAGACTGCTCTCTTTTCAAGTCTATACCTTCAGATATGCAAAGGCAGCTCTGGAAGGTCTTGTCAAAGTCCTTTTTCTCCAGATGATACAGACCAGCTTCTTTAATATTTCCTTTACAGTATATATAATCCCTTAGGTTCTCTAGACCCTGACATATTAACACAACATTACTTAATAACAGTGAGACACAAGTCATAATCAACTTCACCATTTCCCTTTGCTATTCTGGTCAGTGTCATCCTCACTGGAGTTACAGAGAGAAATAAGGTAGACAAAGTCTCTACTCAGAACTTCCTTTCTAGTAAAGTAAAAAAAAAAAAAAGGAAAAATAACAAAAAATATAGTAAGATGATTTCATATTTTGATAAATGTTTAAAAGAAAATGTATCATAGTATTAGAATAGAGAATAATATGGAAATAAGGAAAAATTACACTGCATGATTAGAGAAGGCTTCTCAGAGCCTGAATGATGAGGACAGACAGCTGAATGATGACAAGGAGCCATTCTAGAAGAGCCAGGGAATCAATGGTGCAGAGAGAAGAGCTAATGTGATGGCCATAGGCATATCCAGCCTATTAAGGGATTCAACTTTTTCCAATTCCAGGATTATATAAAATGGCTGCTTTTTCCTTAAAGGAGTCAACTTGTAAATCAGTCAGGCTCCAGCATATGTCCTCTCTGATTAGACTACATGTTTTGCAATGAATTCTATGTAAGATTGGATTACAAAATTATTTCATCTATTTTTTTTCTTAGTTAGATGGTCTTTATTCCATGTGTCTCTCTTGTCTTATTATTTCCTATTATAAACTTTCCTTCTGGTGACTTCAAGTAGAGTATGTGTCTAGGAGTTTATGGTCTCAAACATCGATTTAGTGTCTACTTACTAAACTTCTACTATGTGCCTCATTTGTTATTATATGACCTTGTTTTATTCATTTTAATCACAGCATTTATTGTTACCTCTTATTGCCTATTCTTTTATTTGCACATTATTCATCTCTCACTACTGGGATGCAGGTTCCATAAGAACAGGATCTTGCCCACCTTGTTTGTTTGCTTCTACTAGCACCTCAGTACATTGCAGAGTAAGAACTACTCCACAAATAATTGCCAAATCAATGAATAGTTTTAAGATTCCACATTGTTAGTCACAAGGTAGAGTTACAACAGAATTCATCCAGCATTGAGAAGAAATCATCTGTTTTATATCAGGGAATTTAAAAAGAAAGTGTACCTCATTGGAATTTAAACATCATAATTTTAGATTGAATTTAACTTCAATTAGAAGAGGAAACTGTGAAATATTGAACACAATCTTATCCACTTTATTTCCCACATGACTCAATGTCCTTTAGTTGAAATCACTGTTGTGTGAGTGAACGAGGGCCCCTTTGCAGAGCACCCTTCAGGGGAGAAGGCCATAGATTTCGTCTACCTGTTAGAGCTGAAAGAGAGCCTCTCTGCCTGCTTCCTGGCTGCTACCACCACTGCATCGATGCAAGGAATCTACCAGTCCTAGTAGTGCCCATATATTTATTAAAAAGATTCATCGGGGGATCCCTGGGTGGCTCAGCGGTTCAGCGCCTGCTTCGGCCCAGGGCGTGATCCTGGAGCCCCAGGATCAAGTCCCACGTCAGGCTTCCTGCATGGAGCCTGCTTCTCCCTCTGCCTGTGTCTCTACCTCTCTCTTTCTCTCTGTGTCTCTCATGAATAAATAAATAAAATATTTAAAAAAAGATTCATCAGCTAAGCAAATATTTCTATGAATTAAGGTTATATCTACACACTTTACAATGCATACTACCTAAATGTAGCTTGTCCAGGTCAGATGGGCAGGCTAGAAAGAAATACATAACTATGTCCACATCTTGCTTCTCTTACCAAATTTATCTCACGTCGACTCCCCTGCCTAGAGGGTAATTCATTTCCATTCCTTAATTTTTATTTTGGTGGAGTTACTGTTCTACTGTTCCATTTCTTTGTTCTGCCTTCTATTATTTTTGAAAATAGAGATGGGAAGATGAAATAAAATAATGTTGGGAAGCCTGGGTGTCTCAGCGGTTGAGCATCTGCCTTTGGCTTAGGATGTGATCTCGGAGTCCAGGGATCAAGTCCTGCATGCCGCTCCCTGCATGGAGCCTGCTTCTCCTCCCTCTGTCTATATCTCTGCCTCTCTCTGTTTTCTCTCATGAATAAATAAATAAATAATTTGAAAAAAAATAATGTTAAATTACACAAGATGTTCAAAATTAGCAAGAAGATCTATATTTTAGGAGACTCTTTGAGAAAATGGTCAGACCTGAAACTATTTCCCCAGCTCCAAAGAGATCCACTCTGATGGATCCTACTGACCAAGGGCCTTGGGGAAGGAAGGAGGATGATGTATGAGGACAAAGTCCCCATTGCCTGCAGAACTGAGCTGTGTGTTAGCTGGAAAGGAGATGGAGAAAGCAGAGCTGTGGGAATCCTTCCGGTTAAAGAACTGGTCAGATTAAGATAGAAGAGTGCGGCTGACATCTAGTGGCAACAATGGTACAGAGCCCACTGAAGCCGTTCATTTCCCCAGCCTCAGATATATAATAGCTTCATCTCCCTGAATTAGCCAAGATCTTTCAGTTAAAAGTGACAGCTTATAAGACAAATTAAACAAAAAAGAAAAACAGATTTATTGACCGATATAGTAGAAACAGTGGAATGGAATATGGATTAAAAATGCTAAAATTAGGGTGTCAAATGGTATCTACTCTTCCTCTCAAAAACATACCCCCCCCCGCCCCAGAAGTTCTTGGTGCCCTTTCTCCCCCCTTCTATTAGCATATGAACATTTGTTTTCCTTTTATTTGTTTATTTTTTATGATAGTCACACACACACACAGAGAGAGAGAGAGAGAGAGAGAGAGGCAGAGACACAGGCAGAGGGAGAAGCAGGCTCCATGCACCGGGAGCCCGACGTGGGATTCGATCCCGGGTCTCCAGGATCACGCCCTGGGCCAAAGGCAGGCGCCAAACCGCTGCGCCACCCAGGGATCCCTCCTTTTCTTTTAAAAGATTTTATTTATTTATTCATGAGAGACACACACAGAGAGAGAGAGGCAGAGACACAAGCAGAGGGAGAAGCAGGCTCCATGCAGGGACCCCAACGTGGGACTCCATCCCGGGGCTCCAGGATCGCGCCCTGGGCAGAAGGCAGGTGCTCAACCGCTGAGCCACCAGGCGTCCCCATTTGTTTTCCTCTAATGAAGGTGAACTTCATTTATGAATATGAGGCAAAAATTCTCAAAAAGCTCTTTGTATGTGCCTGTGAGATGTTTTCTCTTATGCTCATGTCTTGGGGTGAGACTAGTGGGGCAGGGTCGGATCTCACAGTGCAGGGAGCCTGCACTTTGGGGTAAGTTTAATTTGGGGAGTGTAATATCATTTGATGACAGATGTTAGACGCAAGCAAAATGAAAGCTTATCTTAAACGACCACTACACAGGAGTAAATACCACTTCTTTCATTATTATGTTTATTTGTAATAAATGTGTCAGTTGATTCTCCATTTGTTTTCAGGGTTTTTTTTTTTCCAAATTTGGGTGTAACATAGATGTGTTATTTATCATACGCCCTCAAATTCCAAAGAAATAATTTTCAGCATTATGTAGTGAAACGAATAAACAAGTGTAGCACTCTGTTAACTCATTATCCACATTTTCCATATTTATAAAATTTAATATGAAGACCAAATTCCCTAAAGAGAAGAGATTTTAAAAAAAAGGAGATTAGTATCAGAAGGAAAGTGGGTACTGCTTCACATTCTCTCATCTTCCAAATGTAGTCCCAAGAAAGGGAGCTGCTTTACAATTCCCTTTATACCCATGTCTTTTCCTGCCTATTATCCCACATTTCTCCTCTATATCTTAATTATTCAAAAAGGTGTTCTGTGAAGTCTTTCAAAAGAGACTCTTCCATTCCCTAACTCATTCCCATTTTGATACCTTTCAATTCAAAGTAGCAATGCCAGGTTGTTTTTTTGTTTTTGTTTTTGTTTTTTGTTTTTAGCAAGACTGCAAAGCATAATTATTCACAGTCTGTCCACATTTTCACCAGGTTTGCACTGCTCATAGACTACAGTCTATTCTCCTTATCCTGGTTTGTATCTTTCCCAGAAGGCTAGCCTCTGTCTAACTCTCCACCCTATGTATTACTGTGCCCTAAATATATAACATTCGTTTCAAACAGTTTTTTCTTTATTATTTCCTTAAAGATATTTGCATATTTTCTCAATTGCAAATGTTTTCCCAGCAGAAAGCCCTGTATAAATTGCCCATTCTATTTTTTCTTGCATTTTTAAAAAAGAATCCTTTAAACTTAGTTTCTTTCAAAAGACTCCCCACCCTGACCCCCATCTCAGGCTGACCTTTATTTTTTTTTTAAAGATTTTATTTATTTGCTCATGAGAAACAGAGAGACAGAGAGGCAGAGACACAGGCCAAGGGAGAAGCAGGCTCCACGCAGGGAGCCTGACATGGGACTTGATCCTGGGTCTCCAGGATCAGGCCCTGGGCTGAAGGCAGGGCTGAACCGCCAAGCCACCCAGGCTGCCCGTCAGGCTGACCTTTAATGTATATCTGATTTACTCACTTGAGTGAGGGATTGCAAACATTTTAATTTGTAGGAGCCAAGCTGGTGATAAAAATAAGTGGAGGGGCCTCACTCACCACAACAGAGAAGTGGGACTGTTTGAAGTACCTGAACTCCATTTGGATGAGCAGCTTCAACTATGCAGATGTTGTTGTTTATTTGTTTTTTTTTTTTTCATGTGAAATCCTAGCTTACTATTAGCACAACTTTGATTTTTTAGAATAAGTTGGAAATCTATATTTCCAGATAAAATCTGACTTTCGAAATGCTTTCAACCATTTCAAGATTTTTACTAAAATGTCGTTTGGTTGAACAAAATCAATGCTGTTTTCTATTATTATGAATTTTCTTAGGCATATATTCGTTTTGCCAGATTAGATCACAAACTTCTAAAGAGCCTGAGATCTTTTTCATTCTATTTTCTTTATAGTTATTATGAGGATCCTACACTGATTAGCTTGAGGGATTCTTTTAAGGATAGGAACTATGATTCTGTATCAATTCTGGCCAACACTTGCACTCTTCTGTTCTCTTTTGCCTTTTTTTAAAGTTTCATGTTTTTATTTAAATTCCAGTTAGTTATTTCTTACACCATACACAAAAATAAATTCAAAATGGTTGAAAGACTTAAATATGAGTCAGTGATCCACCAAAATCATAGCAGAAACCTCTTTGACCTTGGCTGAGCAACTTCTTACTAGACATGTCACCACAGACAACATTGTTGCAAATGGCAAGGTTTTATTCTTTTTGATGGCTGAGTAATATTCATAAATATAAATATAAATATATCACAACTTATTTATCCCTTCATCAGTCAATGGACATTTGGGTTCTCTCCAAGTTTGGCTATTGTAGATAATGCTGCTATAAACATCTATAAACATCAAAATGCATGTATTGCTTTGAATCTGTTGTTATCTATCCTTTGGTAAATGCCTGGTAGTGCAATTGCTGGATAGTAGGGTGGTTCTATTTTTAACTTTTTGAGGAACCTCCATACTGTTCTCCAGAGTGGCTGCAAGTTTACAATCCCACCAACAGTGCAAGAGGGTTCCCCTTTCTCTGTACCAATACCTGCTGTTTTTTGTATTGTTAATTTTAGCCATTCTGACAAGTGTGAGATGGTATCTCATCATGGTTTTGATTTGTATTTTCCTCCTGATGAGTGATATTGAGCATTCTGTCATGTGTCAGTCCTCTGAATGTCTTATTTGGAGAAATGTCCATTCATGTCTTCAGCCCATTTCTTAACTGGGTTATTTGGGTTTTTTTGGGGTGTTGAGTTTGATAACTTCCTTATAGATTTTGGATACTAACCCTTTATCAGCTATGACATTTACCAATATCTTCTTCCATTTCCAGGGTCGCCTTTTAGCTTTGTTGATTGTTTCCTTTGCTGTGCAGAAGCTATTTATCTTGATAAAATTTAATAAAGTCCCAGTAGTTCATTTTTGCCTTTGTTTCCCTTGTTTATGGTGACATCGAGAAGTGGCTATAGGCTGATGTCAAAGGGGTTGCTGCCTGTGTTCTCCTTTAGGATTTTGATGGATCACTGTCTCGCATTCAGGTCTTTCATCTATTTTGAATATGTCTTCTTATGATGTAAGAAAGTGGTACAGTTTAATTTTTTCGCATATGGCTGTCCAGTTTTCCCAACAACATTTGTTGAAGAGACTTTTTTCCAATGGATATTCTTTCCTGCTTTGTTGAAGATTAGATGATTATATAGCTGTGGGTCCCTTTCTGGGTTTTCCATTCTGTTGCATTGATCTATGTGTCTGTTTTTGTGCCAATACCACATTGCCTTGACTACTATAGCTTTGGAATATAACTTGAAGTCTGGAATCATGATGCCTCCAGCTTTGCTTTTCATTTTCAAGATTACTTTGGCTACTTGGAGCCTTTTGTGGTTCTATACAAATTTTAGGAATGTTTGTTCTAGCTCTGTGAAAAATGCTGGTGGTATTTTGATAGGGATTGCATTAAATGTATAGACTGCTTTGGGGGAGTATAGACATTTTAACAACATTTGTTCTTCCAATCCATGAGCATGGAATGTTTTCCCATTTCTTGGTGTCTTTTTCAATTTCTTTTATAAGTGTTGTAGTTTACAGAGTGAAGCTCTTTTACCTCTTTGGTTAGGTTTATTCCTAGGTATCTATCTTATTGTTTTTGGTACAACTATAAATGAGATTGATTCCTTGGTTTCTCTTTCTACTGCTTCATTATTGGTGTATAGAAATGCAACAGGTTTCTGTACATTGATTTTGTATTCTGGGACTTTGCTGAATTTGTGTATCAATTCCAACAATTTTTGGTGGAGTCTGTTAGTTCTTCTACATAGAGTATAATGATATCTGTGAATAGTGAAAGTTTGACTTCTTTCTTGCTGATTTGGATGTCTTTTATTTCTTCTTGTCTGATTACTGAGGCTAGGACTTCCAAGTACTATATTAAATGACAATGGCAAGAGTAGACATCTCTGTTCCTGATGGTAGAGGAAAAGCTCAGTTTTTCCCCATTGAGGATGATATTAGCTGACAGTCTTTCACATATGGCCTTTATGATACTGAGGTATGTTTCCTCTATCCCTACTTTGTTGAGAGTTTTTTGTCAAGAATGGAGCTGTAGTTTGTCAAATGCTTTTCTTCTGCATCCATTAAGAGGATCACATGATTCTTATCCTTTCTCTTATTAGTGTGGTATATCATGTTGATTGACTTAGAAATACTGAACCACTCTTGTAGGCCAGGAATAAATCCCACTCGATTGTGGTGAATGATTGTTTTAATGTACTATTGGATTCTGTTTCCTATTATTTTGTTGAGAATTTTTGCATCCATATTTGTCAGGAATGTTGGCCTGTAATTCCTTTTTAGTGGGGTCTTTGGTTTTAGAATCAAGGTAATGCTGGCCTCAAAGAATGAATTTGGAAGTATTCCTTCCATTTCTAGTTTTTGGAACAGTTTGAGAAGAATAGGTATTACCTCTTCTTTAAATGTTTGGTATAATTTGTCTGTGAAGCCATCTGGTCCTGGACTTTTGTTTGTTAGAAGATTTTTTATTTCTGTTTCAATTTCTTTGCTAGTTATGGTCTGTTCAAGCTTTCTATTTCTTTCTGTTTCAGTTTTGGTAGTTTATATGTTTCTAGGAATTTACCCATTTCTTCCAGATTGTTGGTATATAATTTTTCATAATATTCTCTTATAATTGTTTGTATTTCTGTGCCATTGGTTGTGACTTCTCCTCTAACATCCTTGATTTTATTTATTTGAGTCCTTTCTCTTTTTTTGATAAATCTGGCTAGGAGTTTATCAATTTATTAATTTTTTCAAGGAACCAGCTCCTAATTTCATTGATCTCTACAAATATTGTTTTTGTTTGTTTGTTTCTATATCATTTATTTCTGTTCTAAACCTCATTATTTCCCTTCTTCTGCTGGCTTTAGGCTTCATTTGTTGTTCTTTTTCTAGCTCCTTCAGGTGTAAGGTTAGGTCATATAATTGAGACTTTCCTTACTTCTTGAGGTAGGCCCATATTGCTACATACTTCCTTCCTCAGATTGCTTTTCCTGCATATCAAAAGTTTTGGATCATTGTGTTTTCATTTTCATTTATTTCCATGTATTTCTTAACTTCTTCTTTAATTTCCTGGTTGACCCATTCATTCCTTAATAGGATGTTCTTTACCTCCATGTTTTTGTGGTCTTTTCAAATTTTTTCTTATGGTTGACTTCAAGTTTCATAGCGTTGTGGTCTGAAAATATGCATTGTACGATCTCAATCTTTTTGTACCAGTTGAGTCCTGATTTGTGATCCAGTATGTGGTCTCTTCTGAAGAATGTTCCATGTGCATTTGAAAAGAATATGTATTCTGCTGCTTTCAGAGGAAATGTTCTGAATATATATATATATATATATATATATATATATATATATATCCATCTGGTCCAGCGTGTCATTCAAAGCCATTGTTTTCTTGTTGATTTTCTGCTTAGATTATCTGTCCTTTCATGTAAGTGGGGTGTTAAAGTCCCTTACTATTATTGTAGTATTATCAATGAATTCCTTTATGTTTGTTATTGTTTTATATATTTGGGTGCTCCCATGATGGAGGCATAAGTATTTATAATTGTTTGATCTTGTTGGATAGACTCCTTTATTATGATATGGTGCCCTTCTTCATCTCTTGTTACAGCTTTTGGTTTAAATATAAAATCTAGTTTGTCTAATAAAGTATGGCTACTCTAGCTTTCTTTTGAAAGCTAAGAAGGCACTTCCAAGTGTCTTGCCTAATTAGCCATGCCTGAGAAAGTGACAGCAGCTATTAGGAAGAAATGCTAATGTAATTTAATTATTCTATGTAGTCTGATGACATTCATGAATTCCTATTCATCTTGCTTTGAAACTGGTGGTAGATGCTTGGTTAATTCCCATTTTTTCAGTTTCCGTTCTTTTCCTTTACATGACATTTCAGGGGCAGCCTGGGTGGCTCAGCGGTTTAGTGCCACTTTCAGCCCAAAGCATGATCCTGGAGACCCAGGATTGAGTCTCACGTCGGGTTCCCTGCATGGAGCCTGCTTCTCCCTCTGCCTGTGTCTCTGCCTCTGTGTGTGTGTGTGTGTGTCTCATAAATAAATAAATAAATAAATAAATAAATAAATAAATAAATAAATAAATAAATAAATTTAAATGACATTTCAACCATCCTCTGAAGATGAGCATATATTTCCTTTTTTGGACTAGCTTCTACCTCACATTTCCTTCAGTGCTCAACAATAACATCCTGTGGGTTGGAAATGTGGCACTGGAAGTGCATGAAGATTCTTTTTAAGGGAAGATATGCATTAAAGAGGTAGTTCAACAGACTTGAGATGCTTAAATCAGCTGCTGGGAAGTAACCATAAGCCCTTGGAATATCGCTTCTGATAAGAGTGACTTTATAACCTGAGGTCATAGATCATGCCTTATAGTTTATGCTCAAGCAAATGCCTATTGTTGTTTATTGTGGTCCTGAGCCACTCTATATCAATTTGGGCTCTGGGAATGTGGGATGGCTGGAGACTAAGTAGTTACCAATCATGCATGTGCCACATGCTTAGGGGACCAGCTTCTAATGAAAGGCCTGGGCACCAAGGCTTTGGTGAGCTTCCCAGGTTGGCAATACTTCATATGTACTGTCACACATCATAGCTGGGAGGATTAAACATTGCCTGTGTAAGTACACAGGGAAAGGTCAAGTGGAACCTGTGATTGCTCTCTCCTGGGCTCCACTCTCTGAGCTTTCTGTCTTTGCTGTTTTTACTAATATCCTTTCATTGTAATAAACTGCTACCATGTGTATAACAGCTTTTCTAAAGTCTTTGAGTCCTTCTAACAAATCATCAAACCTGAGGATAGTCTTGAGGGTTCCCAACACAGAAAATCTGACAGATCATGGAAGTAGTTACTAACAAGACATAAGTCTGTTTGCAAAAACAACTTCAAATGGAATTAAAATATATCACAAGGATTATTATTAATTTTTATTCTAAATTTACTATTGAACTTATTTGAAGGGCAAAGAAATATATAAGTCAACTGTCAATTCTATCTATGTAAGACCACATAACCACTTTGTTATTCATGTGTATATCTACACCTATATCTATACCTGTATCTGTATATGATATTTATTTATGTCTACCAAGCAATATTTATGGGCACTATTCATATATATGTCAATGTAATTTCTTAAAAATTTTGAGTGATTTGAAAAAATGGATTTATATTTATTGTTTGAATATAATCTATAGATACCAACTAATATGCCAATACAATTCTGCCAAAACATCACATAAGCTCTTCTTTCTTTTTTTTTTTTAACAAGTCAACTTTGAATGTTAACTAAAGTTTTTCAGAAGGACTTTTCTCTTTATATATAGTCTGTCCCGAATATTTTATGAGCAGTAGAGGTTATTTTAAATAAAAATCCCATCCATCAGTAAATTCAGCTCCTTGGCCAAGATTTTCGATATTTCTGTGAGGAAATACAGCAAAAAAAAAGAAGGCATTTTATTTTGAACTTACCACTGATCAACACAAAAAAAACACTCATTCTGGTAAGTGTGACCATTTGTAGCACAAACATATGATATCACATCTGGACATTGTGATGTATAAGAAGGATCCACTGAGTAGTACATTTTACATGGAGGCTGCAAATATCAAAAAAATAACATGTGAATAACAATTGGTAGATTTTCCCTCATCTATTTCTGTCCTGTCACTTCTGCTCCCCCGTGGAAATAATATCAAATATTTCTATTCAATTGATCTTTTTCAAGAATTTCTTCTGGGTTTTGGTCAGGCAGGTTTTTTTGCTGACTGCAGTGTCAGAAAATGCACTGACTTATCCATCCTCTCTTAAAGTCATAAGCATTATATCATCCCCACTTAAATCTGAAATGTAAATTTTTCAGTTAAACTTGGAGTCCCAATCCCATGAACTCATTCTAAGAAGTTTATGAGTAGAGATATTTATGTATTTGTAAACTCCTAAGGGAAGGGGCTCAAAAGTAATTGTTAAGAGTGAAGATTCTATATTGAGACAAGGGAATAAATCCTGTATTTACCACTGTTGGACTTCATGACCTTGAGCAAATAACAGGTCTTATTCCATTTAATGCTCAGATATGTATTTTACTGTTATAGTGTTTGTGCTACATGAGATTAAATCTAAGTCTGGAAAGGTTATACATGCTCAAGGTCACATGGAAAACTTTGGTTCTACTTACTCCTATGAAATTTTAGGCCTCTCATGTGAAGAGAGTGATCAGATTAGTATCAGAGTTCAGAACTGAGAAATTTAAATTTACCTTAGGCCATTTATTTATAGCATGTGGCTTGAAGATTTCTGCAGGCAGATAAAGTACATACGCAATAGATTAGAAGAAATAGTTCTTCATGGAGTATGATTTCACCCACTGAAGTTACTAACTAAATAAAAAAATGTAATTTAATTACTCAGTTGCACATCAGTATACAAAATGACTTATAACAACAGAATTTGTGAGTGATGTTCTTTTGTTAACTACTCTATTCATTTATTCATTCTTTCCTTCATTTTCACAGTTCTGATTTTATTTGTAAATTTTCTATGTCACTGAGAAAAGAGTAAAAACCAATTGAGGTTGTATGCATAGTTTGCAAACTACGTTATTTTCCTTAAGCCACTTGACTTTTGTTGGCTTTAGTTTCCTCTTCACTACAATAGGGATGAGTATATGTACTTTAAAGTTCTTTTTTTACTAAATATGATATAGTAAAAAAAATTAGGCTAGTTCCTAACAAGATGCTGAACTAAAGAGGACTATGAATGATGATCAGAAACTTTAAGTGCTCCTTGGCTCTGGAGAGACTGACTGGCTCTGAAAAACTAGTTTGTGTTAAGATGCTGGTGGTTCCTGGGGATAGAGGGTGGCCAGCTGGCTGTGGGAGAAGGAAATAAGAAAAGACTTATCATAGTTCTGCTTTTTCTTATCTTACTGCACTATGATCTTTTAAATAGTCTAGAAAATTCAAGCTTTCCAAAAGTTAGAATTTCCAAAGTTCAAACAGAAAACTTGAATTATATTTTAAAATTTTTCCCAAAGGAAACAAGAAGTCTACCAACCTTTCCAGGAATAGACTATGCCAATTGAACATATAATCTTTTAAAGAATAAAAAAAATGGAATGCTTTATCTAATTCTAAAAAATAGGATCTTTTAATGACAGGAGCAGCTGGCTATAGTGATGAAAAAAGAAAAATAAAGACCTTAATCTAGTAGACATAAAATAAAGTAAAAAAATATATACTGCATGCCATATATAGTAATAAACTTCAAATGCATCTGAACATAGGAAATGAAACCATGCAAGGATCAACTGAATTTCTCTTTAATCTTAATGTAGGAAATGCTTTCTGGTAGGTGAGAAATGGTACTTTAGCATAGTTTTTTTTTTTAATTTTTATTTATTTATGATAGTCACAGAGAGAGAGAGAGAGGCAGAGAAACAGGCAGAGGGAGAAACAGGCTCCATGCACCAGGAGCCAGACATGGGATTCGATTCCGGGTCTCCAGGATCGCACCCTGGGCCAAAGGCAGGCGCTAAACCGCTGCGCCACCCAGGGATCCCTTTAGCATAGTTTTGATTAGCATTTTTTTTCATAGTGAAGTTAAATATCTTTTACAGATTAAAGAGCCAGTTTTGTATTTTGGGGGTATGAGTATGTGTGTGTGAATTGTATATGTATGCATATTACTCATTTGGCGATTGGTTTTTATTTTCTCCCTCAATTTTAAGTATTCTTATATATTATATATATTAGTCCTTTACCTGTGGTTTGTGTTGCAGATATTTTCTTCCAGTTTATCAGGTATCTTTTAGTTTAAGAATTTACCTTAAAGATACACCTCCAACAATACAAAATACATATGCATAAGATTATTGCAGTATTGTTCGTAATCATAAAATGTTGGAAACAAACTAAATGCCCATCCATAGAAGACTGGTTGAATAAACTTTGTGATACCTACCAAAGGAAATTCTATGTTATTGTGTAAAAGAATAAGGGAGATCTCTGTGAATTGATATGTACTGATTTTCAGGATATTTGTAAATTGAGAAAAGCAAGTTGCAATCAGGTATCTATAGCATGTTTTATATAAGGTAGTAGGAGAATGACACAATGTGCACACATATGTTTCCATGTAACAAAGGAAAGATAGCAAAAGGTAACACAGGAAAGATAGAAACCAATGAGTTTGGTTCCATTAAGATAGCTATGGGGTTGGAATAAAGGGGAATGGAGGTAGTGACACTTCTCTAAACCTAAACTTTTGCTCATTTTGTTTTATTTTCCTTGTGTCCAAAATAATTTTGAATTGCCCTTTGGGTTTTTCTTGACCCAAGCATTATGTAGAAACATGTTATTTCATTTTCAAATATTGGAGTATTTTCCAGAGTAACTCCCTTTTCTAATGGTGGTATCCAATTGATACATACCCACTTTGCATTGTCAAGCCAAACAGTTTCCATTCAGTCACACATGACTATTTTTCTTTTCTACAACTCAAAGAATATCATAGGTTTCTCTCCCAAGACTTGTAAGTCTGCTTACCTGAAGAAACAGTATGTGTCAAAGTGGAGGAAACCAGGAAAAATATGATCATGTAGGAAAAGGAAGCCATTTGATCCCATCCAATGTCCTGCTCAGATGAGGCCTGGGAAAAGGCTTGAGATAGTTTATTCCTAATATCTTGCACAGCTGGCTTTCCAAACATGAGAGAACCCACTACCTTGAGGTGCTGCATTCCTATAAACTTGATCATGATGGTCTCATACTGACCTGATCCCATGGGCTCAGACCTGAGAAGGCCCTTCTGCTCCAAAGAGGGAAAGTAAACCATTAAAATAACTTTTTTTTCCCTGCCAGCAGCTATTTATAATCCCAGTCCTGGTTGGAAGAGGAACTAGTCTTGGGGTTCTCACTAGAGCTGGCCCCAGGCATGTTCTTTTTACATAGATTCACCGTATAATATAGCATCTACACGGGAACAGTCATGTTATTAAATATAGACAGTTTAAGAATTTATTAAAAATTCTGATAAAACAAGTGTGAACTGATGACTGTCCTATATTATCAGGGACATGTCACTTTTTAATGTGAGTCATTTGATTCCTGGGATAGACCATTTTCTTCAGTCCTTCATTTTCTGGCTCAGTGTCTTCTTCCAGACTACTGACACATGCTCAAATACAAAGAATGAATTGAAAATGGAGCTGTTGGTCTTGGGTCATAAAAATTATATATACCTTCCCTGATGCAAAGATCAGGATATATATCTAGATATAATTTTTATGATTTTTTGATAGATATACATAATTTTTTATTATATATCAATATCTATTTCTGTATGTATCTATTAGAGAGATCTGAGTTCAAATCCTAGCTCCAACATCTCCTAGAAGTGTGAGCCTCAGAAAAAGTATGAACTTCAAAGCATTTGGGATGATCAACTGATACTGTTATAAGTAAAGAATTTATCTATATTAAATTAGCAATTTCTTTTGTGGGGATGGAAATATTTAGGCCCAGAGAGGAGACATTTTCCAAGTAATTTCCTCAACTTCCTCCTGTCCTACTCTGTCCATCTGTCTCTACTCCAAATTGTAGCTGGTGGGCATGCAAAGAAATGAGGGAGAACCCTATTAGCAGTGAATTTGTCTCAACTTTCATGTGCAGAAGAAACTAACGGAGGACACTGGAGAAAGACAAACATGGGAAAATCTACTGACAGAGGAGAAATGCAGGGACCCCATCACTGATTTGAACTAAGGATACAGGAAGTGAAGAAATATTACCTGAATGAGGTTGCTGCAGAATATGAGCTTGCTCTAGTCACCCTGAGGTCACAGCTAGCCTTGAGTAAAGTTGCTATTCTATAAACCTGTGGCCAAGATCATGATGAGCACAGGGAGCAACTTCCTTGCTCAGTTGAGTGACCACTTACTTGGCATGAAATTACTCTAATGGCTGTTTCCTACTTTGATCCTTCTGTTGAACCACCTCCTCTGGTGTTTCAGGCTCCAACAGGCAGGAACAGATCTGGAGATTCCATACTTGTGGTTACTGGTTGTAGATCACAAGAACAAGAAGGACCAGCATCCTAAATATTTGACCACATTTGCAAAGGTTAATTGGCTCCCACATTCCAGATGGCCTGGTGGACTTTCCTGCCTAAGTCAAGGCTGATTCATCGTTCTGCTCTCTTCTGCCTCCTGAGGTACTTAGCCCATTCTGCTTCTCAGAAAGTTTACATGTTTTATCTTTCTAGGACATGATTTCTGACATTAGCCCAGGAAACTCGAGTACTGCAACTAATAATCTTTGCAATACTTAAGCTTCCCAGTTTCTCCACTTGTTTCCCTCTGCTTCAACATATGAAAGCCTAAAAATGTGGCCATTAACTGGAAAAGTTTTATCGAGAGTTTTAAATTCTCTCGAGTAGTTAGCACTCATTTTGCTGTTTTGTCTTTTCTTCTAAACCTGAGTCCCATAGTCTGATATTTATAATTAGCTTCTTGACATGGCCATACTCCCTTGACATCCTACCCTTTATTCTTCCCTCTTCCAAGCCAGGATAAACTCAACTTCCTATTTTTTTACTTCAGACCTTGGCTAATCTTGGTTTGTCAACCTAAACCTGCTAGCCTCTTAAGAAAGCCACTTATTTAATATCAGTTGCTAACTATGCCACCCATATCCATATAATTTCTTTTTTAATCTGTTTTTTCCAGTCATCTGACCATACTTCCCCTATATTACTTTTAGTAGAAAAGTTCACCTCTTTTTATTAAATAAAGAAGCTTTAGGGTGAACCAACTCTACTTTTTTCTTCTTCTTTGCCTTGTAATTCTGGAAATATCATCTACATTTCTTTCTATTTGTATGCTTCTCTCCATATCAACTTACTTAGGATCTACACATTTGTCCAGCCCTTTCTTTCTGCCAGTACCTGGTTATGTGGTCTACTTTCCTCATCACCTTTATTCCTTACAATAATCCCATGAGGCTTATGTCATTGTGAGACGTGTATAAGAGAAAAAGAGATTGAAGCTTAGAAGAGTAAATTCATTCGCTGAAATTGACTAGCTACTAATGAGTAGTAATGAAATAACTAGTGACTAATGGTCAGAGATGGTATTCAAATACAGGTATGTTTAACCCCAAAGCCCATGTCTACTTACTTTCTCCACATTTTCTCTCATCTTAGAGAATGAATGTTCCCTTTTACTTATCCATCAATCTTTTTAGACAAATACCATGAATGTCTTGTGTCATACCATATGCTTCTCTTGGCAGCATCTTTGATTTTCCCATCTTTGTCCCTCCTTCCAAAACCAGTACTCTTGATCTCTCCATAATACTGTCTCCTAGGTAATTAGCTTATATGCTCCATGAAGGAAAAGGTCTTACCTATACCCAATATAAACCTTATAACTGCAGTGCATTGGAAGGTTTTTTTGTTTTGTTTTGTTTGTTTGTTTTTTGCCACTTAATAGGTATTCAGTAATACATATGCAAGGAAAAAAGGAAAGGATCTATTCATTATTTTTGTGTTTTACTTTGTTCTTGGATGTTCTTGAAAATGTGTTTTCCCAAATGTATTTTAGATATATTGTGTCTAGACTAAGATATAACCTTACTGAAATTTTTATTGGAGTCACATAAATTTGATAAAAGTAGCATCTTTATAATGTGGTCTTTTTTCTTTTTTTAAAATTTAAATTCAATTTGCCAACATATAGTACACCATTATTTTCCAGTGCAATTTTCAATGACTCATCGGTTGTGTATAACACCCATGTTCATCACATTACGTGCTCTTCTCATTGCCCATCACCCAGTTACCTCATCCTCCCACCCACCTCCCTTTCAGCAACCCTCAGTTTGTTTCCGAGAGTTAAGAGTCTCTTATGGTTTGTCTCCTCCTTAATGTCCCCCATTCAGTTTCCTCTCCTTCCCTTATGGTCCTTTGCACCCTTTTTTATATTCTGCATGAGTAAAACCTTATGATAATGTCTTTCTCTGATTGATTTGTTTCACTTAGCATAATACTCCCCATTTCCATCCATGTCAATGTAAATGGTAGGTATTCATCCTTTTTGATGACTGAGTAATGTTCCATTGTGTGTGTGTGTGTGTGTGTGTGTGTGTGTGTGTGTATCTCACATCTTCTTTATCCATTCATCTGTTGAAGGACATCTCTTTTCCTTCCACAAGTGGGCTATTGTGGACATTGCTGCTGTGAACATTGAGGTGTAGGTGCCCCTTCATTTCGCTACATCTATATATTTGGGGTAAATACCCAGTAGTACATTTGCAAGATTGTAGAGTAGCTCTATTTTTAACTTCTTGAGGAACCTCCACACTGTTTTCCAGAGTGGCTATACCAGCTTGCATTCTCACCAACACTGTAAGAGGGTTCCCCTTTCCCCACATCCTCAACAATATCTGTCGTTTCCTGACTTGTTAATTTTAGCCATTCTCACTGGTGTGAGTTGGTATCTCACTTTGATTTTGCTTTGTATTTCCCTGATGGCAAGTGATGTAGAGCATTTTCTCATGTGTCTTTTGGCCATTTGTATGTTTTCTTTGGAGATATGTCTGTTCATGTCTTTTGTCCATTTCTTGACTAGATTGTTTGTTTTCTGGATGTTGAGTTTGGTAAGTTCTTTATAGATCTTGGATACTAGCCCTTTATCTGATATGTCATTTGCAAATATCTTCTCCCATTCTGTAGGTTGCCTTTTGGTTTTGTTGACTGTTTCCTTTGCTGCACATAAGCCTTTTATCTTGATGAAATCTCAGTAATTAATTTTTTGCTTTTGTTTTCCTTGCCTTTAGTGATGTGTCTTGTAAGAAGTTGCTGCAGCTGAGGTCAAAAAGGTTGCTGCCTGTGTTCTCCTCTAGGATTTTGATAGATTCCTGTCTCACATTTAGGTCTTTCACCCATTTTGAGTTTATCTTTCTGTATGGTATAAGAGAATGGTCTAGTTTCATTCTTCTACATGTGGCGTCCCATTTTCCCAACACCATTTATTGAAGAGACTGTCTTTTTTCCATTGGATATTTTTTCCTGCTTTGTTGAATATGAGTTGATCATAGAGTTCAGGGTCCATTTCTGAGTTCTCTATTTTGTTCCATTGATCTATGTGTCTTTTTTTGTGCCAGTTTCATACATGAATGTGACATGCCTTCTTTTCAACTTGCAGGGGAATTTATCTATTTGCTTAATGTATAGGAATTCCAAGAATGCTATTTTTAAAAACACAATCTGATCTTGTTGCCCTATTCAAATCTTACATTGGCTCTTCCTTGGTTATATTATGGGGTTATTATGTAAAGTAAAACTTGAATGTGAAGAAATTTAACATCTTATTTTATAAAACTGAAATTAACTTGTTCATGAATATCCAAATTCTATTGACAACAGACAAAAAGTGTCTTAGAGACCTTTGGGGGCAGGACATGGAGGTTGAATGAAGTATGGATCATAAGAATGGTGAAGACGAGGGAAGAAGATAATTAGAAGCTTTTTGGATCAGCTTAGTACTAGTGTCAACCTTTCTAGTGTCTGTAGAGCAGTTACTTTAGAAATTAAATTCACGTGAGAAAAGAAAATTCCTGCAGCTTCCAACTAAAGACAGTTCAATCTGTTGAAGATTCAAAGGTCTTTCGCTATTAATTACCTGTTGCTTCTGTGGAGCCCCATTTCCCTCATTTTCAAAGGCGTAAGAGATCCTTTATGTACCAGCATAATTTTAGTTTTGCAAGATAGAAAAGGCATTAACATTAAGAAGAAGATCTCTTGATCTTTGTAGGAAAACAGTGGCTGAGGAAGTCAGATCTCTTCACACATCTTCCAAAAGAAAAAAAGGAAAAAAAAATAGAGCATACTCTGGAGAGTACATAAAATTCCCTAATGCCCATATCTGCAGTATAACTGGAAAAAAGACAGTATTATCTACTTTGAATTCCATATAATTGGTGAAGTACACTTCAAATGCCAGCAACATTAGCACAGAAGATAGAAAGAAAAGTTACAGATAACTTGAATAACACGATATACCAAATTGACATAACTGAAATTTATAAAACACTACAGATGCTTCTGGACTATGTAGTAGGTAGATTTTCCCTATTTTTACCACTAAAACAAATGAAAATACATATAAAATAAACATAAGAAGACAGTAAGGAGGAGAAAAAGTGGATTAGTTAAGGACGTGGAGCCTTGGAGAATAATATGATGGTGAATTTCCTGGGTTTTCTTTTTGCTTCATGTATCCCAGACTTGGAGCTGAGGAAGATAGCAGCCTGGAAACACCAGGAGGCACAAGCCAAAGAACAACCCTGACAAAAATCTGTTCTCCCTAGCCAAAGGACCATGAAAGGAGCACAGATGACTTTTTGGCTCAAAACATTATATCCAAGAACTATCATTTTTACCTGCTTGGATTTGCAGCTGAGTTTCTTGTAGGCTCTGTTTCATAAATGGTAAAAAGTGTAGGCAAACCATGGGTAGCTGGACCATCTATGAGGCACTTAATGTCTTGTCATCATATTTCTTCCTTTTTGTTTAACTTATAAGGTCTTTTTCCTGATGGAACTAAGTAATGCATTCATTATTACTATTTATGTAATTTATGTAATGTACTGTAATATTACATATTATGTAATATTGTCCTATAGATCCAGTCATGTCATTGACATTGACCAGACAAACACCAACAGATAGGAAAAAGGAGGGCCAGAATTTGATTTGACTCTACCACTCCTTATTGATTATCCATTAAGTGCCAGATTTATGCTAGGTTATAGAGATGGCCTGGAATCCATTAAATTACTGCTCTTATAAATCTTAGAGTTTTATTAAAAGCAGATAACAAGGAGGAATACAAAAAAGTCGAAAGGCAGTCAGCTAGGGGATGTGGCAGTTGGTGAGGAAAACCTGAGTCATGGGTGGAACTAATATCAGAAGAAGAGAGAGTACCTTCCCAACGCAAGATAATTAAAAGAACAGAACATTTTCTTTTCTTTGATGGAATAAAACCTGAGGAAATCAAAGGCTTATGCCTAAGAACATAACTGAATTATTACTAAAATGGTATTTTTATTAAAAGATATTTGGCTTTTTTCTTTTGTCTGGATTGAAGTAGCATGCATGTTCTTGAAGCTTGAAATAAAATAAACAATACTCTGCCTTAATAATGTTATCTACCTTAGTAGAAGATGAGAATCTTGCAATTAGAAGTTTTTAAAACTTCTTTATATGTTTATATGTTTTTTCATATCTTTGCATTATCTAATGCAACCCATAGTAAGAAATAAGTTTTATATTACAACCAAAACACAAATACATACACATTCACATATATGAAACATACATTTCACAAAACCAGTTACCCTGTGTGCAATGCACTATGGTATTTTCTATTGCATTCTGTTTTCTTCTAGTTTATTCCATTAAGATTCAGGTTGCAATCCACTTTGATTTCACAATATATTTATGAATCAGAGCCGTTAGTGTAAAAAACACTGGTTTAAAGTGAGAATTAATATAAGAATTACTACTTGATGTTGGCAGATGTGTGTGTGTGTATGTGCGTGCATATGTGTGTGTGCACTTTTTCCTGGCAAATAGGCAACTCACACTGATTAGAATATTGAAAAGGAGGAATCCCCCAGTAAGACCACATCAGCTCTGAATCTCTTCCAATCTGTGGGATGTTGATGGTGGGTGGAAATTCCAATGGATAAAAAACTGACACCTTGAAAGATAAACCATAAATCAGAGGGAAGAGGAGCCAGGTTAAACAGTGTGCATAAATCCATGCAATGTGATTCCCTGATGTAGGATCTTCTGACTTTCTCTCTGAACAAATTCATGTATAGCCTATAATTGTAACTTTATGCTGTATTCCTTTTGAATAGTAAAGCACTCTTTTATAAAGAAAGACATTTATCCATGTGCCTCCAGCTGTGATGGGTAGCACGCAACAAAGTCAAAGGATGGCCTTATCTGATTCAACTTGAGTGGATAGTGGGGCAGCAGGGAAGTTGGAAAGGAGTGCTGTATGCCATATTTCTGGGCAGAGATAATTGGTGAAGTGGGTGGGTATGGCAGCATAGGGATGGAAATGACAGGAAAGGACAAACAATAATTTAGGAAAGCACTGAGGCAAAAATATGTTTTCCTTTTCATTTTATGCTGGAAAAAAATGGCCTTTGGAAATAAAAGCAGTAAACACCTAGGTTATCCAAGGCTGAACTTGAGTCTCATGGAAAATAGGTTCCTAGTAATGTCAGCAAGGCATGGAGTCTACCCAAGGGAAATGTAGTAAGAAAGTAGCTATTAGGACAGCCCCGGTGGCGCAGTGGTTTAGCGCCGCTTGCAACCCAGGGTGTGATCCTGGAGACCCTGGATGGAGTCCCACCTCAGGCTCTCTGTATGATGCCTGCTTCTCCCTCTGCCTGTGTCTCTGCCTCTCTCTGTCTCTATGAATAAATTAAAAAATAAAATCTTTTTTAAAAAAGTAGCTATTACCTGGTATATAAGACCGTGAACCTAAAGCAAATCGGAAGCACAGCTATCATAATCAGGATCCATAACCAGAGTGGGAGGATGTGCAAATCTATTTAATCTGGGATCATCTAAGCTGCACCTGTGCTTTTTAAAAATCCATAACTAGGATTGGTCAGAGCCTCATAACCTGGAGTGAAGCTAAACCTAATTAAGGGGGTCTAACATTTTCGCTAAGGAAAGAGAGCAGTTATTTGGATGAGAAGTGGGCAGTCAGGACTGTTATGGTCAACAGAGTAGGGTCAGACCTTGAAAAGCTGTGACATTAAGCTGGGAGTCAAGAGCACTGTAGGCCTAGCTTGTGATATAGAAGTTACCAGCAACCCTGATGATAGATGGTGAGATGCTTTGGAGAATAAGTTTTTGTGAAGATGTTTGAGATAACACGGGAACATCCAAATGGATGAAGCTAATAATGCTAATGGGACTTGAGGGGCTTCTGGAGTGCTGATAGTGTCTGGTTGCTCGGTCTGGGTGATGCTTAAATGGGTGTGTTGATATTGTGAAATTCTTCAATCTGTTATCTTCCAATCTGTGCAAGTTGCTTTGTGTATGGGAGGCATCAATGCTATTTTATATTAAAAGTCTTAGAAATACATTAAGGTTATAAAGATTAGTCAATAAAACTTGAGTATGTCAAAAAAAAAAAAAAAAACTTGAGTATGCCAAATAGTTTACAATGAAGAAGTAGGATTTATTTCAAGAATGAAAGGACAGTTACATATTAGAAAGGGTATTAGGGCAGCCCCCGTGGCACAGTGGTTTAGAACCGCCTGCAGCCCAGGGCGTGATCCTGGATTGAGTCCCACCTCAGGCTCTCTGTATAATGCCTGCTTCTCCCTCTGCCTGTGTCTCTGCCTCTCTCTCCCTCTCTCTCTTTCTCTATGTATAAATTTTAAAAAATCTAAAAAGGATATTAGTGTAATTTATTATATCAGTAAGTGAAAGGACAGTTACTATATAAATAATTGATAAATATTGAAAATGAATTGAATAAAATCTCTATATCTGAATATTCTTTGTAATAGGAAAACTGTCAAAGATAAAAAAGAGACTGTAAACGTTTGAAGTTGGTGAAAGTGCTGATGAGAACATAAACTTGTAGAACTTATAAACTCTCTCATGTGAGAGTTCATCATAAAGTTGTTTCCAGAAATATTCATAACAGGACTTTTTGTGATATTGCAAAATAGGAATCATCTTACAGAGAGTGGTCATATTTTGGTGTATCTGTGAATGAAAAAAAATAAGTAACTATTAAAAATAAGATTGTAAAAATATTTATTGACAGGGAAATATATCATCATATACTCTATGAAATATAAGTTTACACATTGTAGAATAAAGTAAATTTTAGTATAACATATAATGAAAATCATGTGTAATGTGGGTAAAAACAACTTTCAATAAAATTGTATGTAAGGGATCCCTGGGTGGCTCAGCTGTTTAGCGCCTGCCTTCGGCCCAGGGCGTGATCCTGGAGTACCGGGATGGAGTCCCACGTTGGGCTTCTGCACGGAGTCTGCTTCTTTCTCTGCCTGTGTCTCTGTCTCTCTCTGTGTCTCTCATGAATAAATAAAAAAAATCTTAAAAAAATTTGTATGTAAAAATATAATGACAAATTCTGAACTGTTAAAAATGGCCATTGCTATTTCTTAAGATTATGTATATTTTTGTATGTATTTTGAATTTGTGCCTTTTTATGTTTGTTTTCTGCATTGAAGAAGTATTATTGTGTAATATTAAAAGTATGACAATGGCTACCCTGTGTTTTTTCTTAGGAAGTAGGGAGGGTGTTGGATCAAAGAAAACTTTCATGTACAGAAGCAAAGGCCACAATTAAATTTTTTTTTTACTTGAATACAACTGACACACAATCTTACATTAGTTTCAGGTGTAAACCATAGTGATTTAGCATCTTTATATGTTATGCTGTGCTACTACAATTGTAGTTTCCATTTGTCACCGTACAACACTGTTACAATATCATTGACTCTATTCCCTATGCTTTACCTTTTATTCCCACGACTTATTCACTCCATAACTGGAAATATGTACCTTAGCACCTCCCTACCCCCATTTTATCTATTCCTCTTGCAACCATTAGTTTGTTCTCTGTATTTATAAGTGGATTCTTCTTGTTGCTTGTTTATTCATTTGTTTTGTTTTTTTTAGATTCCATATATGAGTGAAATCATATAGTATTTGTCTTTCTCAGTCTGACTTATTTCTCTTAGCATAATACCCTCTAGGTCCATCCATGGCAAGATCTCACAAATGACAATGGCAAATGGCAAGATCTCATCCTTCTTATGGCTGTATAATACTCCATTTTATTATATTTTTATATGATATATATATATGATATGTATATATCACATCTTCTTTATCCATTCATCTATCAGCTCTCACTTCAGTTACTTCCATATCTTGGTCATTGTACATAGTGTTGCAATAAACACCGAGGTGCATATATCTTTTTGTTTTTTTTAAATTTAAATTTAATTAATTAACATATAGTGTATTATTAGTTTCAGAGGTAGAGTTTAGTGATTCATCAGTTGCATATGTTACCCAGTGCTCATTACGTCAAATGCCCTGCTTAAGGCCCATCACCCAATTACCCCTCCCCTCCTGTCCACCTCCCCTCCAACTACTCTCAGTTCATTTCCTATAGTTGAGAGTCTCCTATGGTTTGTTTCCCACTCTGATTTCATATGATTGTTTTGAATTAGTGTTTTCATTTTCTTTGGGTAAATATCCAGTTTAATATCTTAACCAATGAGTTGCATAACCTTTGACTGTAGTCAAAAGGAATGTGGCTGTCTCCTTGTGGGTGGATGTTAGTGAAAGATCAGTCCTGCTCCAGTCTTGATAGAACAGCTTCAAAAATTATCAACACTTCCCTTTTATATCCTCCTGGGAGTACTAAGAGTCACCAGGAAGAACTCAGATGAGGGCCTGACTTTAGTTTCCTTAGTACATGTTATCATACAGAATTCATGGAAACACAGGTTCCCACATAAAATCACTTAGACTCCTAAGAATCATAGTCAGTATAAAAAACCAGAATACTATAAACCAATAGAAACACTTATTCTAAAATAAGTATAACTTAAATAAGTATAATTTGCTTGTATTTTTAAATATATGTAGAACTTTAGATCAAATAAACAAAATAAACTCTCTTTTTAAGCACACAGGGAACATTTAGAAAACTAGACTATCTTTTAGGTAATAAAGGAAGCCTCAATAAATTCCAAGGCATCACAGACTGTGTATTCTGAAATACATATGGTAACATGTACTATCCATATGCTTGCAAATTAACACATATTCTCTGAGTTAATAAGAGAATACTGATGGGGATTGCACTATATTTAATACTTATGAAAAAGAAAATACTCATATTAATGTAAGAAAGCCATTGTAGCAAATAATCCTAAAATGCACAATGGCTCAACATACACAGTAGATATATATTCTTTTCCATATAAACAATTAAAAGTGGTTGCAGATGTTGGGGAAGTAGTATTCTCGTCCATACAATTATTCAGAGAGATGAAGTGGAGGCCCTTCAATCTTCAAACAGGTGACTTTCACGGTACTGCATCATGAGAAACAATATTACTCATTATCAGAAATACAAAAATTATTTTTTAAAAGACTTTATTTATTCAAGAGAGACACAGAAAGAGAGGCAAAGACATAAGTAGATGGAGAAGCAGGTGCCTTGAGGAAAGCCTGGTGTGGAACTCGATCCTGGGACTCTGGGACCATGCCCTGAGTCAAAGACAGACACTCAACCACTGAGCCATCCAGGCATCCCAAAGATACAAAAATTAAGCAACAATGATATATCACTAAACCTCACTAAGTGGCTAAACGCAAAGATTGGTAAAGCCAAAGCTTGGTGAGGAGATGTGGAAAATGGAAAACTTGTACATTACAGTTGTGAGTGTAAATGGACTCAATTCAATTGGGAAGATGTGTTAACTATTAATGCTGAAAAATACACCAGGATGGAATAATTGCACAGCAAACCTGACAGCATTTGTGCACTAAAACTCATAACCAGAAATGTAGGACACAAATTTATTCACAATGGCCAAAACCTACAAATAATCTAAGTGTTCTTCACTGTAAAACAGATAAAAACATTAATTATACTCATATAGTAAATACAAAAATAGCAGTAAAAGATGAGTTACCGATACATACAACAGCATGATGAATCTTACAAATACAAAGATGAGTAAATGAAACCAAAAATAAAAGAGGACATGCTGTACAATTCCTCTTACAGAAAGTGCAAAATGGGCAGAAACAAACTATGGTATTTGATGCCAGGATAGTTGTTATCCTAGGAGTTAGTAGTAGAGAATAAAAGTGGGGAGGGCTTTAGGGATTCTGGTAACATTTTGGTTCTTGAACAGGGTGCTGAATACATGGATACTGTAGAGGCCACTGGTGTGTGCTTCACCCAGATTCCATTTACCAATTGAATCTTTACTCCTATTTCCCAGATTTCATATACTTTGCTCATTATGACTTGCATCACAACCTTCTTTAGAGTACTACCTGTACTAGATACTAGTGCTATTTTGTCTGGATGTTCCAAAAGCCAAGTGCTAGGAATTTACATTTCCTTGTAGCAATCTCTATGTAGTGAGTGAGTAATGCTGCAGGAGAACGGCAGCACGGATTTCTTGCCTTGCTGCAGAACAAACTTTGCTGTAATTTACACTCCTCATGGAATGAAGCTACCTCTGGAAATTCACATAAAATTGCATCTTTGCTCTACTTGTTTCTCCTCCTTATTCAACAACTCCACTCCTTAACTCATATCTTCCGGGGGCATTTCTTCAATAAACACTAGTAAATGAATCAACATATTAAGATCTTCCTGAAAGGCAAGCCTATGACAGTAGGTGCCATCATGATTATAGGGAGTAGATTATAAGGATGTGATTCTAGAGTTGGATATCTGGCCCACCAAATGGCACTGAATATCTTGTGCCTGGTAGCAAATAGTGTTGGTGTCCCATGGCATGCTCTAACAATGTAATTTTAAAGTTTTCCTCCGTGTTGAGTGTGGCAAGATAGAGATGGAAGGATGTGCCCTGGCTTATGTGATGTCTTTGATGTTTGGGAGGCATAGGAAAATTGTAGTTATGACTCTGATATTGGGTGTTGGTATTAAGTCTCATCAATACATGAAGGGAGAAAACATTAGGTTCAGGTTGGTCAGTAGCTAATTTAAAGAAAAGTTTAGGGCCAGAGATCATCCGCTGTCATTTTAAAAAAAACTGTCTCCTGCAACTGAAAGATCAAGATAATAACCCAGCATAGAGCTTAATTGTGACAGAGAAGGCAATGTGGCACTGTAGGGCCACAAGCACTTACTCATGCAACTTACTTGTGCCTTCAGGACTTGCTCAAGTTGGATCTTGTATATGCAGTTTCCATGTCTTGATGATGGAGAAACTTCCACTCCGCTTTAAGGACATTAATATCATTCCATGGGATGATAATTTGAATACATATATATGTATTTACATATAATAATATTTATATATTATAATATTTATAAATACATATATGTTTTTAGTTTTTGTTTTGCTTCTGCCCCACCTCCATCTCCTACATTCATGTCTCCCTATATATACAACTAGGTAAAGAGCCCTGGTTTTTTTTAGTGTATTTATTTACACTACTTTTTTTTTAGTGTATTTATTTACACATACTTTATTATTAAAAACGATGAGAAATTAAATTTTTATGTGAACATTTATTCTACAATAGAGAGAGAAAAATAAATGGCAAGCTAGACCCCTCAATAACTACAGATTATAAAGATCAAGTATTGTCTTAGGATAACTACATACTGGTGAAGTACATTAAATGCTTCAGTGGATCTGAAACATTTTGCAGTAGATCAGATCCAGTGAACTCATTTAAAGTATTTTGCCATTTTTTCTCTATTTTTTAGAATACAATTTATGTGGCATTTAAATGGAACTGTTATGTGCTTTCCATACTCTTAGATTTGGAGAAATGTTCTGACTCTAATCTGTGAGGTTATGTATTTTCCTGGTCAAGAGCCTTATTGCTCAGAATGAAGTCATCATGTCAGTGATAAAGCACCCTGAGGTGAATTATTGCTTTCATAAAATCAATGTTATGGAACAAAGATTTATGATTATATTTGTTAATTACAATGTTTTATGGATTGAGAGGAAAGAAATTCCAAGGAAGAAATGTCTTTGATACTGGTGATAGTTCAAAAGAGTGACTATGGATCGTATCCATAGTCATCCCATCAACCATGGGAAGGGGTCAATATCAAGAGGGTTTGTTGAATTCAGACATGATTGAGTATCTAAGAGTCATCCCATCAACCATGGGAAGGGGTCAATATCAAGAGGGTTTGTTGAATTCAGACATGATTGAGTATCTAAGAGTATTAAAAATCTATGTCTCAATTTCTGTTCAGGGTCCTGGAAGCCAGAAAGTCCTCACAAAATTCCAGAGCCCACTATAGCATAGAAGTGATGGGTAGACCCTCCCCTGTATGGAGTGTCTAGATTGATGGACCTGAAGGTAGGCTTAAAGTATCACTGTGCACATCAGTGGGCATTAGAAGCACCCAAACATTATCTCCATTTGGTAAAGAGTGGTGAGGATCAGAATAGAGAGCCAGTGGATACGGTCTCAGCCAGGACAAAGGTATAACTTCCATTTACATAATATACATTTTTAAGAATACTTTTAGGTCACAGCAATATTCAGCAAAAGGTAGAAACATTTCCCATATACTCCCTGCATTCACACCTGCCTAGCCACTTTCATTCTCAATGTCCCCAACCAGAGCAGTATCTTTGTTATGAAAACAAATACACTACACTGGTACATCATTATCACATAAAGTCTGTAGTTTACTTTGTGGGTTCATTCTTGGTGTTGTACATTGCATGTGTTCAGACATCCAAATGAGTGTGAAGTGGTATCTCATTGTGATTTTATATTTTTCTGATTATTACTAATGATGTTTATTATGTTTTCATGTGCTTATTGGCCATTTCCAGATCTAATTGACGAAATATCTGTTCAGGTCATTTGCCCATTTTTAAAATGGGTTTCTTTGTCTTTTTTTTTTAAATAAGACTTTTTTTTACAGAGCAATTTTAGGTTCAGAGCAAAATTGAGAGGAAGGTGCATTTCCTATGCCTCCCAAACATCAAAGACATCACATAAGCCAGGGCACATCCTTCCATCTCTATCTTGCCACACTCAACACGGAGTAGTTATGACTCTGATATTGGGTGTTGGTATTAAGTCTCATCAATACATGAAGGGAGAAAACATTAGGTTCAGGTTGGTCAGTAGCTAATTTAAAGAAAAGTTTAGGGCCAGAGATCATCCGCTGTCATTTTAAAAAAACTGTCTCCTGCAACTGAAAGATCAAGATAATAACCCAGCATAGAGCTTAATTGTGACAGAGAAGGCAATGTGGCACTGTAGGGCCACAAGCACTTACTCATGCAACAGGTTCTGTGCTCAAATGGGGAGTCTGCTGGAGATTCTATCTCTCTCCCACTTCTCCCCCTGCTCACTCCTATCTCTCTCAAATAAATAAATAAATCCAAAAAAATTCCAGTGACATTTTACACAAAAATAGAACAAACATTCATGTGGAGCCATAAGTGACTCCAAAAAAAAAAAAAAACAAATCTTGAATAAGAAGAACAAAACTGTATGTATCATTCACCCTGATTTCAAATGCTATTGCAAAACTATAGTAATGAAAACATATAGTAATTTATAGTATTGGCATGAAAACACACATATATCAATAGAACAGAATAGGAGGCCCAGAATAAACCCATGCATGTATGGCCAATTCGTTTATGACAAAAATATACAATAGGGGAAAGAAAATACAAGAAATAAAGAACAGTCTCTTCAAGAAAAGGCATTGGAAAAATTGGACAGCCACATGGAAAAGAGTGAAAATGGATTGGTATACCACACACAAAAATTAACTCAAACTTCAATAAAGACTTGAATGTAAGACCTGAAACCATAAAAGTCCTAGAAGACAATGTGGGTGGTAAGCTCTTTAGCATGGGATTGATGATATTTTTGAATCTGACACCAAAAGCAGATTCAATAAAAACAAGAATAAGCAAGTGGGACTACATCAAACTAAATAGCTTCTTTACAGCAAAGGGAACAATCAATAAAATGAAAAGGAAATCTACTAAATGAAGAACATCTTTTAGCATTTCCTGAATGCAGATCTGCTGAAAATAAAATTCTTAAAATTTTTGTTTGGGTCTGTTTAATTTCAGCTTCATTTTTGAATAACAATGGGTTTTACTTGACATTCTTGATTAATAATTTTTCCCTTGAGCACTTTGCATGTTATCCCACTATCTTCTAGCCCCATTGTTTCTGCTGCGAAGTTAGCCATTAATCTTATTGAATGTTGCTTCTAAGTATCATTTTTCTTGTCTTTTATTTTTTCCTTGTCTTTGACTTTCAGCATTTTTACCATGATGTGTATATTTGTGGTCTCTTTGTAGTTTATCCTACTTGGTATTTGTTGAGCTTCCTTGATGTTTAGGTTGTTTTCTTAACCAACTTGGGCAGTTTTCAGACTCTATTTCATCAGTTTTTGTCTCCCTCCCTCTCCTCTCCTCTAATATTGCCATTATACAACTGTTAGTGTGCTACATTGCGTCCCACATTTCTCCATTTTTTAAATTTCTTCTTTTCTCTTGCTTGCATAATGTGTATTGATATATCTTCAAATTCACTATTTCTTTTACCAGTTCAAATCGACTATTGTTCCCTTCTATTGAGGGTTTTTTTTTTATTTTTTGCTTCAAGAGCCTTTAATTTCCAGAATTTCCATTTGCCTCTTTCCATTGATATTCTTTATTTGAGGTGGCATTGTTTTCATACCTTCTATTACTTCTTTAATCAAAGTTTTCCTTAGTTCTGAAATATTAATAATGATGCTTTAAAATTTTCTGGTTAAATCCAACATCTGGTCTCTCTCATAGGCAATTCTGTTGCCTGCTTTTCTTCATTGTGATGGCTTGTGCCTCCCTGTTTCTTTGCATATCTCCTAATTTTTGTTAGAAACTGAACATATAATGACTCTAGTGTTTCTGGGTACTGCTTCCCCCCACGAGGACTGTTTCTTCTTATTTGCTTGTTTATTTTTTTAGTGATAGGCTGAGTAGTTGTAGTGCCATTTACTCCCCTGTTTCTTCCTAAATATTGTCTTTGATGCTGCTTTTTAAAGAGGCACAACTTTGGGAATGCCTACAGTTGCCTTGAAAGACAGTGGTACAGATTGGGCCTCTCTCACTCTGTCTCTGAATAGACCATCTGTTACACTCCACTAATTGCCAGCAGATCACTCTACTGTTTACAACAATGTCTCAGGACATAAATACCTCTACAAACTAATCTAATTGTATTTCCTTGGGTGGAATAGTCTTGAGGCCAGTGTTTTATATTTTTTCTTACCACAGGAAGGCTCCTCCAAGCTATCTTATTCCTGATTTGCCTCCTGCAAACTAGCTAACCTGTAGTCTATGCAGTATCTTCGTTAAGTCCATAAATCTTTTCCTAATTCCCCTCACAATAACCTTTGTGCTTTTTGAAAGAGCTCTGGGGTTTAAATTTCTTCATGCTCTATTGTAAATGAAGTCAGTTCCTTTGGGAAGAGATCTGGAGCTATCTGTTTTATGGTCTTCTTCTCCTCCAAGGCAAAACCTCTGATCCAAGGCTTCAGAACTAGGTGTGAAGACAATGACAAGCTTTTCTCTAAGTGACACCCATTCTGTAGCACCTGACCACTCAGTGGTCACTCAATCACTCAGCAGTAGCCTCAGGTTCACTTTGTTTGCCTCTCCTGGTGTAGGACTATTACTTCATGAATTGGGAGAAGGACCATAGGTATGCAGTATCCACCATAAGCCACACCCAAGGCATAGCCTCAATATATATATATATATTCATATATATATATATATCATATATATATAATATATAATCATATATATATATATATAGTGGAAGGTGGAAGAGGAAGCCCCCAATTCTAGGATTTACTCACTCAGGAATTAAACCCAGCAACAGACAGATGGAAGTAAGAAGAGAAATTCTAAAGGCCTGCTCTTCCTTGGAAGAAAACCCTCCAGCTTGGAGCTGGGTAAAGAGATATTCTTGTGTTCTTGGATAAAGCAGTCTGGAGTGGAGTCTCCATCTTATTGACTCAGGAAAGGGAAAGGGAGAAGCACTTTGCTTTAAATACTGCAGACTTTTGCCTTTCCTATGAGTTTTTATAGATGTTTTTAGTAGATAAATCTTCATTTGCTCTTTGCCCTTAAGACCATTTTCATAGACTTGATTTAAAAAATTTTTTACCACTTTCACTGGAGAATGGGTCAGCAGAATTTCTCATGCTATCATTCCAGAAGTTTAATGCACTTTATTTTTTCATGTGGATGCAAAGTACTGTCTGATATCACTTTCTTTCATCTAAAAATACTTCCATTAATGTTTCTTATAAGTCAAGACCAAGGTCTTATAGTAACAAATTATATTAGTATTTTTCTCTCTGAAAATGTCTTTAGTTTTGCCTTCATTTTGTTAAGATTATTATTCGGGGTATAAGCTTCTTGAGTGAAGTTTGTTTGTTTTTTTTTTCCTTTTAGTAACTGCAATATGTTAAGCCAACACCTTTGGCCTCCATATTTTCTTTTCTTTTCTTTTCTTTTCTTTTCGTTTCTTTTCTTTTCTTTTCTTTCTTTCTTTCTTCTTTTTTTTTTTTTTTAAAGATGTTATTTATTTATTTATTTATTTATTTATTTATGAGAGACACACAGAGAGAGGCAGAGACATAGGCAGAGGGAGAAGTGGCTCCCTGCAGGGGATGTGGAACTCAATCCCATGACCCCAGGATCATGCCCTGAGTTGAAGGCAAATGCTTAATCACTGAGCCACCCAGGTGTCCTTGACCTCCATATTTTCTGATGGGAAGTTAGCTGTTAATTATATTTTTGTCCTTCTATATATGATGAGTCATTATTTCTTTTGCTGCTTTTAACATGCTTTCTTTATCTTTGGCTTTCAGTATTTTGATTGTCATGTGTCTGGATTTGGATTTTTTTTTGTATTTACTCTAATAGTAGTACACTGTCTTAGATATGTAGAATAGTGTTTTTAAAATAAAATCTGAGAATTTTTCAGCTTTTAGAAAAACAATAATGTTTTTCTGCTCTTTTCTCTCTCTTGTATTATTCTGCTACTCCTATTATGCATATGTTGGTGCATTTAATGGTGTTCAAGATTTCTTTGACATTGTGTTCAATTTATCTTGTTTTATTTTCTGTTCTTCAGATTTTTTACTGCCTATTAATCTAACCTCTGTTCACTGATACTTTCTTCTGCTAGCTCAAGCCTACTGTGAACTTTTAAGTTTTGGTTATTGTACTTTCAATTACAGAAATTCCATTTATTTATTTCAAATAAGTTTGTATCTTCATGATATTCTCTATTTGATGAAATATTGTCATGCCATTCTTTAATTCTATAAATACAGTTTTTTTTAGATCCTTCATTATATTATAAAAGCTACTTTGAATTTTTTTCTTAGGTCCAACATCTTAGCCCCTCAAAGAGAATTGCTATACTTGCATTTTTTTCAATCACTATGTATGGGACATACTTTCCTGTTTCTTGAATTTCTCATATATTTTGTTGAAAAATGAGCATTTTAGTAGTATTTTGTAGTGACTCTTTATGATGATTTTCCCCAACTAAATTCCTGGTGTCTGTGCTATTGTTTTTGGTTTTTGTTCTCTTTATGTGTCAGTAAATTCACTTTCCCTTGAAGTATGGAGTCTGATATTTCTAAATTCTGAGCTTCTTCCATGCTAAAAGTTACTGGTTGGCTTAGGGTGACAAATGCAATCCTCACACACAAGTATGGACAGATCTAATATTTTAACTCCAATATTTATGACAAACGTGTAAAATAGGAGTTATGATTCTCATATTTAAAATAAGGAAAATGGGGATCCCTGGGTGGCGCAGCGGTTTGGCGCCTGCCTTTGGCCCGGGGCGTGATCCTGGGGTGGCGCATGGAGCCTGCTTCTCCCTCTGCCTGTGTCTCTGCCTCTCTTTCTCTCTCTCTGTGTGACTATCATAAATAAATAAAAATTAAAAAAATAAAAAATAAAAATAATAAAATAGGGAAAATGTGCATTATAAAGTCTGGGTGTTGAGTTCAGGTTATCCATTGGTTGATGAGATTTGAATTGATCTCCCAAAGCTCTTTACACTGAATCAGTTTGTAAAGCTGATTGGTTAGTTAGGAAGAAAATAAGTGAAAAATTTCTCCCTTATATGAATAGCCTTTAGTGTCTGTCACTTACCTCTGGATAAGATCAAATTATTTATCACATAATTTAGGGTAATGCCTCATCTGGTTTCAACTTTAATCTCCAGATTTTTTTCTCCTATTCTAGCAATTTATATGTTGTGTTTTCTCCTAGGTTGTGCCTGAGTCTCATCTTGGAACTTTTAAGACATAGTAATGCCTAGGATTCACTATTAATAATTGTTCATAATCTAGATAGTAGAATGGTGCATCTTCAGGCTTTAGAATTTCTCCAGATGATTCTAATATTCATCTAGCTTTTCTTAAGTTTCAAAGTTTAGAGTCTTGTTGAATTTGCATTTCCAAACTTTTTTTTCTTTTTCTTGCTTGATTCTCCTGTTCTTTTTCAACTCACTTACTTGAAATATTTTCATGTTATCTTCCCTATCTTAAAATCTATATTTATACACATTTCTTTCTTTTCTCCTCATATTTTGAGTATATTAGATTACATTGTCCCAAACCTCCTGCTGAGGGAAGATCTATTGAGAAGTATTTGTGAAGCATCTCTCCTGATGTACGGTACAGCTCCCAGGGAGGACACAGAATGCCTCTTTCTCTTATCTGCTCTGAGCTATCTGTATTACTCCATCAATCTCATCACTCACATCTCAATAAAAGACACTTAGTTAGATGGAGATGGATGGTTGGAGGGAAAAGGTGAACATAATAGCCACTGTTGCTTTACTCATTATCTCTTTGCGTGAAGTATGGCAAACAGAGAACTTAGGGAGGTAGCCCCAGGGTGTAGCATTGCTGTGAGTCTTGCTCTGGATTGCTCCTTCCAGAAATGACTACCATTTTTCTGAAGAAAATACTGATATTGAAATATGCACATTTATGTGAAATGCAGCCAGGCTCCTTGTATGTTCTCTCAAAGATTTGGGAAAGTAATCAACTTCTTCTCTCGTGTTCACAGAGCACTTTCTATGGTCTTTTCTCTCAGATCTTTAGAACAGCTTTCTCTTGACATATTTCATGTTGAATTTTAGAGTTGGGAGAAAAATAGAACTAATAAGTTGGAGTAGTTACTTCATTATAAGGTAGGACACCATAAAATGTATCCTAAATTCTGTTAGCCTGTCCATAGGAGAAGGGCTATGTGTCTTGTCCCATTGTTGCAAACATCCAGAAGGGTTTCTTTTATAGAATCAATCAAATGACTCTGTTCTCCTTATGAATCAAAGTTATTTTCATCATCTTGGCCTTTACTCTTTTTTTTTCTGGTGCATATTTTTTCCAGTCCTGGGTAAAATACTTTGCATATCCTAGAAAAACAGGAAGCATTCTCCTGTAGCTTTGGAATGAAATGATTGTTTTACTGGGATTTTAATTCTTGGTAAAATGCCAGCACATATTCTAAAGTTATTTTAAACATCTCATCATTGAACTTTTTTTCATTTCCCATGTTAGAGAAGTTGAACAGAGTGGTGGGTTAGAATGACTGTAGTTCTTTATTCACCTGTAACTCAAGAACTTTAACCAAATTCTTTTCTCCTTTTGGGGCCCAGATTCCACTGTTGTTCTGTGCAAAATATAGAGAAGGAGTGATCTCTTCTAGATCTGGTATTCCTTGAAAATCTAATTTTTTATTTATCAGCTATGAGTCCCTGAAATCAAGGTCTTGTATAGGGAAAGAACTCATTTATACCTGAGGTGACCAGTTACCTTCCTTAAAGTTCAAGGTGTCTCCATAAAGTTTGGAAAAATGTAGCTGTTAGGTATTGAATAGAGCCCTGATATTGGAGCAGAATTTCTTCATATTTCAGTGACTTCACACAAGGCATTGTCTTATGTCACAACGAAACATCTATTTTATAGAGCTTTCTAAATTTTGTATCCTCAGACTCTTAGCTCTAGAGAACAATCTGATGGTTACCAGAGGGTGGGTGGGGGATGCGTGATATAGGTGTTGGGGATTAAGAGGCACTTGTGATGAAAACTGGGTGATGTATGCAAGTGTTGAGTCACTATACTGTACACCTGAAACTAATACTATGCTGTTTGCTAAATAACTGGAATTTAAATAAAATAAATCTTCAAGTAGGAGTTATTAAAAATAATATACGACACTATTTTTCACAGATATAGATTAACTTGGGGATTAATATTTTCCTAAAATTTGGAGACATTTGAAATTTTGTATTTTTGTTACTACCACAAAATTCTGACCTCATTAGTTGCAGTTGATATATGTGTAGCCTTTTTATTTTTTCAACTGTTCTTTGGTTGCAGAAACTGCTTTTTAAAAATCATCACATTTCAGACATCTGGTAAGTTATTATTGGTTCATTTGGAAGTTAAAGCATGTAAATTTTTAACCACTCTCAAGTTTTCAAATCATAACAAAGCTGACCAAGCGAGATGTACAAAAAAGAATTTTCCAAAAAGTAAAATTATGTGTGTATTATTATTATTCCAAGGTTAAGAAATAGAATCTAACAAGAAAATACAAGACCATTTAGCATAATCTATACAAGGTGATGGTCTATTTAGTCATCCCCAAATTCCAAATTATTCCATAGGTAGTTATTTGTTGTGCACAAAACTGAGAGATGTAAAAGTGTATTGACAGTAGATTTATTCACCCAACAACACAATGGGAAACAAATATCACATCAAATATCAGTTTGTAGAAGAATAAATAGTAATGATTTCTATGCATCTACATAGTGGAATATTAGGTAGGGAAATAAATAAACTACAGCTCTAAATATCAATATATATATTAAGATCACAGAAAATGTAAAAATAAAGACATGTAAGAAATGTATAGTTTGTTTTCTTTGCATATATTATCAAAATATCCAAAATTTTCATGAGCATATGCATTGTTTTGCTGTGGAATTCTCAAGGAAGATAGGGAATAGTAAATAGAAAATTCAATTAGGTGTCTTCCTGTGGTGTATGTAGGAGGAAGGAATGAGAAAGAGGTGACCTGGGAGGGGTGAGAATGGGAAGTTGGTTACATGATAAAAACAGTCAGCCAGTTGCATGGCCTTTCTTGGATTTTTATAACAATATTGGTAATGTTTTATTATTTATTGGAATGTGACTACATAGGTTTGTCTTTAAATCTAAATACAGATTATATTGATCCTTTTTTTGGATGTATGGCATTTCATATCTATCTTACACCATTCACAAAATAATCAACTCAAAATGGATTAAAAACTTAAAATGTAACACTTGAAACTGTATAACTCCCAGAAGAAAATATAAAGGATAAAAGCTTCATGACATTGGTCTCAGTAATGATTTCATTGATACGATACCAAAGGTACAGGCAATGAAAGCAAAAGTAGATGAGTGGGACTATATCAATGAAATAGCTTCTGTACAACAAAGGAAACTATCAATAGAATAAAAGACAACCTATAGATGGGAGAAAATATCTGTCAACCGTGTATCTGGTAAGGTGTTAGTTTCCAAAATAGAAAAGGAACTCCTTCAACTCAATGGCAAAAACCAAATAACCATATTTAAAAATGGCCAAAGCACTGGAAAAAAACAAATGTTTGTGAAGATGTGGAGACACTGGAACTCTTATACACTATTAGTGCTAGCATCTGAATGTGTCCTTCCCAAAATCTTGTATTGAAATCCTAACTCCCAAAGATGATGATATTCAGAGACAAGACTTTTGGTAGTTGCTTCAATAGTGCAGGTGGAACCCTCGTGAATAGAATTAATACCTTAAAAGAGAGGCTCTAGAGAGAACCCAAGCCCCTTTCCCCAGGTGAGAAGGCACAGTGAGAAGACACCAGCTAAGAAATAGGAAGAGAACATTCATGAGAATGCAATCATACTGGTGCCTTGACCTCAAACTTCTCTGCCTCCAGAACTATTCATTTTTTGTTATAAGCCACCCAGTTTGTGGCATTTTGTTATAGTATCCCAAATGGACTAAGAAAGTCAGTGAGAATGTAAAATGGTGTAACTATTATAGAAAACAGAATGAAGGTTCTTCAAAAAATTGAAGATAGAACTGCCATATGATCTAGCAATTCTACTAAGTAAATATCCTCAAGATTGAAGAAGGATCCTAAAGAGACACCTGCACTCTTGTGTTCATTGTAGCATTATTTACAATAACCAAAATATGGAAACAACCAAGTGTCCATCACAGACAAAAGGATGAAGAAAATATGGTATGCACATACTATGGAATTCTATTCAACCTTAAAATTATTTTTAAAAAAATATTTTATTTATTTATTCATGAGAGACACAGAGAGAGAGAGGCAGAGACACAGGCAGAGGGAGAAGCAGGCTCCATGCAGGGAGCTCGATGTGGCACTTGATCCCTGGTCTCCAGGATCACCCCCTGGGCCGAAGCCAGGTGCTAAACCACGGAGCCATCCAGCGTTCCCCTCAACCTTAAAACTAAAGGGAATGCTACAATTTGCCATATCATGGATGGACCTGGAAGATGTTAAATGAAATAAGTTAGTCGAAGAAGAACAAATATTGGCATGATTTCTCCTCTATGAATTATCTAAAATAGTCAAACTTATAGTAACAAAATAAAATGGTGGTTGTCAGGGGATTGAAGAGGGGAAACTGTTGCCCAATGGGTATAAAGTTAGAATTACACAAGATGGAAAAATTCTAGATATCTACTGTGGAACTTAGTGTTTACGGTAACAATATGGAATTGTGCACTTAATTTGTCAAGAAGAGTACATACCGAGAAGTGGGATTGCTCCAATTATGATAATTCTATTTTTATTTTTATTTATTTTTTTTCTATTTTTAATTTTTTGAGGAATACCCATACTATTTTTCCATCATTGGCTGTACCAATTTACATTCTTGCCAACAGTGGACAAGTGTTCCATTTTACTCCACAGTATTGCCAACCCTTACTGTTACTCTCGTGTTTTGAAGACAGACCTTCTAACAGGCATGAAGTAAAATCTCATTGTGGTTTTGATCTGCGTTACCCTGATGATGAGTGATGTTGAGCAGCTTTTTATGTATCTATTGGCTACTTGTGTGTTTTCTTTGGGAAAATGTCTATTTAGTTCCTCTGCCCATTTTTTAATCAGATGCCTGTGGGATTTTTTTTTTTTTTTTTTTTTTTTTGCTTTTTGTTGTGTTTTGGTTTTGGGTTGTTTTTTTTCTTGTTGTTTTGTTTTCGTTTTGTTTGTTTGTTTGTTTGTTTTTGCTATTGAGTTGCGCGAGTTCTTGTTGTATTTTAGACATTAACCCCTTATCAGATATATGCTTTCTAAATATTTTCTCCAATTCTATAGCATTATTCATGATAGCCAAGATACAAAAACAACTGTAGTGTCTCTCAATGGATGAATAGATAAAGATGTGCTGTGTATATGTGCAATGGAACATAATTCAGCCATGAGGAAGAAGGAAATTCAGTCAAATGTGAGAATATAGATGGGCCATGAAGGCATTGTGCTAAGTATAAGCCAGACAAAGACAAATACTGTATATCACTTAGATGTGGAAACTTAAAAAAAAATCCATACTCATAGAAATAGAGTAAAAAAAAAAAAAAAAAAAGAAAAGAAATAGAGAGTAGAATGGTAGTCATCAGAGCCTGGAGAGTGGGAAAAATGGAGAGATGTTAGTCAAAGGGCACAAACTTTCTGCTATGAGTAAGTTACAGAAATCTAATGTACAGCATGGTGACTATAATTATTGCTACTTATTATGCAATTGAAGGTTGCTAAGTGAGTAGATTTTAAATGTTCCCAGCACAAAAAAGAAAAGGAAATTATGTGATGGGATGAAGGTTAGATTAAGACTATGGTGCTAATCATTTTACAATATAAAAGTGTGTTAAATCAACACATTGCACAACTTAAAGTTAACAATGATATATATTAATTATGCCTCAAAAAATGTAAATATACACACACACACAAATACATATATATGTACCTTGTGCCAGTGTAAAATAAACTATGTGATCTTGTCCTCAGGGATCATCCAATCTGGGACTTCGTTGTCAGCTATGTCAAGGACACTCTGCTAGCACCCTGGATTCACTCTGCTGTGGAGGCAGGAGCTCAAAGTTGTCATTTATTTCCTATACTTTTCTAGACATCAATGTTTTTTAAAAGATTTTATTTGTTCATGAGAATACACAGAGAGAGAGAGAGGCAGAGGCACAGAAGCAGGCTCCATGCAGCGAGCCCAACGTGGGACTCGATCCCGGGTTTCCAGGATCATGCCCTGGGCTGAAGGCAGCGCTAAACCCCTGAGCCACCCGGGATGCCCACATCAATTTTTTTAAATAGACACTTTGAGAAAGCTATTTTAAATTAAATGGTCTATATTAAATAGCTACAGATTTTAAAATGTTGGTTACTTCCAGCAAATGCATCAACTGTGTTTTTAAATGGAAATTTCTAATTTAGTTTTTAAGTATATATGGTAAATTCATTGTTTCTGGTATACTGTCCTGAGATTTGACAAATAGTGGTCATGTAACCACTATCAAAATCAAGATGCAAAATCATTCTGTGACCATTCCCACATTCCTTTGTGCTGCCCTGAGAAATTTTATGGCCCTTAAGATACTGCCTGTTTTCTGACAAGGCAATTTGCTTTATTATTTTTTAATATTTTATTTATTTATTCAGAGAGACACAGAGAGAGAGGCAGAGACACCGGCAGAGGGAGAAGCAGGCTCCCTGCAGGGAGCCCGATGTAGGACTCGATCCCAGGACCCAGGTACCCAAGGCAATTTGTTTTATTTATTTATTTATTTATTTATTTATTTATTTGGCAATTTGCTTTAAAGACAAACCTGGACTTATGTGCATTTGGAAAGTGAGGCAAAATATTACATAGAAAGCATCAATGAATCTGATTTTTCGGAATAAAAGAAATTTTTTTTACTTTATTAGTTTGGATAATGACATATCCCTTCCCATAAGAGGTACTCTAAGCATGTCTACCTTTGAATTCTTCAATGATTAAGTTCATTGGCTGCCCATGGTTTTCTTTTCTTTCTTCTTTTTTTAAAAATTTTATTTTTTTGAGAGACAGAGAGAGCACAAATGAGTGGAGGGGCAGAGGAAGAGGGAGAAGCAGACTCCCCGCTGAGCAGGCAGCTGGATGCAAGGCTGGATCCCAGAACCCTGAGATCATGACCTGAGATGAAGACAGATCTTAACTGACTCAGCCACGAAGTACCCCTGACCATGGTTTTTCAACTGTACCCAACAACATGTGATTACTAAACCTGACTCTGATTATTGGGCTTACAGTTTCTTTTGCTTCCTGGATATTAGGAATTACCTGATTCTACAGAATCCAATGGTTAATTCTCCTGCCTATATTGGTCTCCCTATATTTGGTATTTTGCCTCCAGTATCTCACAGGATCTCCTAATATGGAATATTGGAGAGGAAACATAAATAAACATGTGGTCAGTGTTTTCCAGCAAGAGTTAATATTCAGACCTAATATTGGACCTAACAGACACAATAGGCAGCATGTCAAAAGTTCACATATTGCCAGTTTAAATAAGTTGTCTCACTTGTACATGCCGTGTATGACAAGAGGTTCCACCAAGGAGTCTCCAAATTTTTCATTTTGCAGAAGAGAAAATCACAATGAATTTTATTAATTAGAAAAGAATAGTTTCTTCACACATTCAGGACTCACATAGGGAATAAACCATGTTTATAGACAAAAATTCATAAGAGTAAAAAAAATAGAAATTGTGGTCTTGTTAACTTAAAATTTTCACGTGATTCCCAAATGAAGAAATTCTGTAACTGAAAGAAATCATCCAAATATATGTATTTTATATGTGTGTATGTATATATATTTATTTTTTAATATTTTATTTATTTATTCAGGAGAGGCACAGAGAGAGAGGTAGAGACATAGGCAGAGGGAGAAGCAGGCTCCCAGTGGGGAGCCCAAGGCGGAACTCGATCCCAGGACCCTGGGATCATGCCCTGAGCGGAAGGCAGATGTTCAACCACTGAGCCACCCACACATCCCTATGTGTAGTGTATATTTAAATGTGTGTGTAGAAACATGAATATTTCAGAAGACATTTGGAGAGGTGAGGATAAACAGTCATGTTTGTAATCTATCTTTTTCATAGTAAAAGACTACAAGTGTGCTGGAGAGTAATTTGCTCTTATCTATAAATTTTAAGCTGCATTTATTATTTGACTCAAATGCAACTTCTAAAAGTCTAGAAAAAAATTGAATGAGCATAAAATGACCTGTATAATCATATTCAATACAACACCTAGCAAAAGGATTTAGCAATACCTTAAAAGGAATTGTGTATACTCGTATATATTTATATGAAGATATATCATTGACTGTTAAATGAAAAAAGAGAGAAATATCTTTATTCTCCTGTTTCTATTTTTATCTATCCATCCATCATATATTTATCTGTATCTATCTATTATCTATCATCTTTAAGACCAATATCTTCAAATCTTTCTCAGCTCTGTCTTCATAAGACCTTTTTTCTGTGTCTGCATCAAATTTCTTTCTGTCTCTCTTTTATAGAAATCCTTGTGATGACATTTAGGGCTCACCAAGATAATATATGTATTTAGATATGTATACATAGATATACACATATGTATATGGACTATGTGCAGTATACGTACGTATGCATAGTACATAGTATGTATACATATGCTATGTATGTGTATATGTACATAAGTATATATGCATCTATATATGTAGATGTAACATTAACACATATTATTATATATAACATGTGTTATTATATATATTATATATATGTACCCTCTGTCTGCTTCTCTTCCTCTTTCTCTGTATCTATCATGAATAAAATATTTAAAAATATAGATATATACACGCATATAGATACACACATACATACAAGTGCATATATTTATATATACACGTATGTATATATTTGTGTGAGATTTTAGTATAGTTGTATATTAAATATCTGTACATATATGCATATATTCAAACATTTGTGCATATTAAACATTTTCTAGAAAGATAGATATCCATTAAATAATCCATACATTTAACATTCTCTTTCGTGACTAATTTAAAAAACTCATAGCCTGTTGCGCACCATAGGCAGTGTCTCCTGCTCTTAACCTCAATACGTGTAAGAGAACTTCAGTTTAATTTCTCCACAAATGTGCCAAAAGGATTTGCCTGCATAAATATCTCTGATGGTGTCTATGTAAATATTTCAAGGAACTAATGTAAACACAATAGTCACTTTAATTTGATAAAGGTACATTTTTTGCACTTATCAGATTTTGTACTCTCCCATTAAGTTGGCATGGGGCAATGCTAGATTCAAAGATTCTTTACTAAATCTTGGCTTTCTTCACTGATAAAAAAAAAAGGCAGGTTAGATTAGGGTGACAAATATAAGTCTGACACATAGCCTATGCACAGACTTTTAATATTTTATCCTTAATATTTATGACAAACCCATGAGACAGAAATTATTCTCACATTTAAAATTAGGAAGTTGTGGATTAGAAAAGGTCTGAATATTGTGTCAAGTTTACTCAATGGTAGATGAGATTTGAATCAGAACTTTCATCTGCCAAAGCTCTTACCGCTGAGCCATATTGTAAAGAAGATTAGTTAAATAGCTCTGATTAAATCTCTTCCTACTTCAAATCCTATAGGGTCTTCCACTTAACTTTGAGGTAAAGATCAAATTATTCATCATATAATTCAGGGCACATGCATTCCTCTAGCCCAGGTCCCCAAAGTGGGTCATTCCAATGCTTATCTAGGAGCTTTTTGAACATTTCAGGTTGTGAATTTGTACTATAGTTTTACGAGATGTTCCCATTAGGGGAAATTGGTTAAAAAGAACATGAGAACTCCGTGCATTAGTACTTAAGATAAGGTTTTAGGAGAATCTCCATTGATCTCAAAATAAAAAGGTTAATACAAATCAAACCTCCAGGTAAGTTTGATGTGCTTTTGGTACCGCAAAATACTAAGAGTCTAGGTTATGTGGCCAATTACAGTTCCCAAAACTCTTTCTTCTCTTCTTGTTTTTCTTTTTAAATATTATTTATTTATTTATTCATAAGAGACACAGAGAGAGAGGTAGAGACATAAGCAGAGGGAGAAGCAGGATCCATGCAGGGAGCCCAATATGGGACTCGATCCCAGGACTCCGGGATCACGCCCTGAGCCAAAGGCAAACACTCAACTGCTGAGCCATCCAAGCATCCCTTTCTCTTCTTGTTTTGATTCTCCTTTTCTTCCCAACTCAATAGCTTGGAAAGCTTTCATATCTCTTCTCTACCTTGTTTTCAAAGCACTATTTCCAACTCTCCTCCCCATACTTCTGTATACATCTGATCAAACTGTCCCAAATCTGCTGCTTAGCGAAGATCTATTGATAATCCATTTGTCAATCTCACAAAGAATCTTTCATGGCTATTTTAGAGCCTCTAGGCAGAACACAGAGTACCTCAGCATCTTTCCTGCCATCTCACCTCCATTAAGCTCCTCACTACCAAATCAATAAAGGAGATTCCTCAGCTGGATGGAGATAGTTGAGAAGTAAAGGGAACCAAATAGGTACAGTCCCTACCCCACTTTCCATTGTGTCAGGTGGATCAGACAGGGCTTCTGTGAAGGTAGCTATGATGGGAGGCCTGCTATAGGTCAGTCCTTCCTGAAATAATGGTTTCTATTTTCTGATGAAAAACTTAAAATTCTGAAGTACATATTTCTGTAAATGCAGCATGCCTCCTTGTGGGCTGAGCCAAGTTGGAAGAATAATAAGCTCCTACTTAAATATGCACAGAGGATTTGCCTGGTGTTCAAGTCCACACAAGGTCTTCTGTGTATGTCTTGATACTGTGGGTTGGGGAAAGTCTGCTCTAAGTAGAAATCTAGGAAAGTGGAAAAACTTCACCTATAAGAAAGTTTCATTTGGAAATGGGCAGTTTGTCCCTGTGCCATATGTAATAACGTCTCTGTGGGTTTCTTCCATAGACTTGGTAAAATGTCTTTCTTCTTGACATGGATCAAAGCTATTTTTATCACTGTCTTGGCATTTCCTCATTATTCTGGTGAGTACATTTTCAGTCCTGGATGAAGCATTTCATGTATCTTAGAAATGCAGCAAACAATTGCTATTATCTAGAAATGGAGGAGTTTGATTTTTCAGATTTATAAATCTTAAACTGGCAAAATGAAACAGAGTATGTTAGAAATACCTTTTAAAATTGTGTCAGTGGGTTGCTTTATCTCATTTCCCACCTTAGAGAGGTGGAGACAAAGAGGTAGGTTAGAATGAGCTGTACTCATAGAATGAACATGTCTTTTTGTTCATCTGTGACTAAAGATATTTACCTATTTTTTCCCTTTTTTGAAGGTCAGATTCCACGGTTGTTAAATGCAAAGTGTGTAAAGTAATGATGTCTTCTAAGTCTGATCTTCCTTGAGAATCTGATTTGTTATTTGCCACCTCTGAGTCAAGGCTCTGTATAAGGAAAAACCTCCTTGATTCCTCTGCTGACAACTTATGGTCCTGCAAACCCAACATGGCCCATGAATTTCAGAATAAAGTAGCTGTGTGAGATCCCTGATATTAGACCTCAGTACTAATTAATTAAGTAATTATTAATTTCTTCGTATTAAGTGACTTTTTGCAAGGCATATAAGTGGCATTAAGCAAGCCATTTTCTTCTCCAACTAGGATGTCTCATCTAAAAAAAAAATGGAAAAAAAATCACGACTTTAATGTCTTACAGAAGGGTTTGGTGATTATTAAATAATATATAAGATAATTTTCACGGAGTGAGATTAATTTGGAATTATATTTCTGCATCTGAATTTACTTTGTAAACTTACTGTTTTGATACCACTATAAAAGGCTCATCTCATTATTTGCAGGGTTCTGATTAGGCAATTTGCATAATATTTTGCTACTAAAAGATGTAGGTACTTCTCAAGAGACTCTGATGGTTTTCTCCTCTTCCTCTTCTTATTTTTCATTTGTGTGTGTGCGTGTGTGTGTTGGTTGGCCACAGAAACTTCTTTTGATCCTCCACCAGAAGACCGTAAAGTGGTAAGTTAATACTGATTACTTAGGGAATTGAAATGTAAGACTTTAATTTTTTTATACCGTAAGTTTTAACAGCAAATTTCACTGTGTACAACAGAATGATCCTTCAAAAGTAACAAACAGACCAACAAACTGTGTTGTTATTATACTAAGTTCAAGAAACAGAATCTTGCCAGCCGTATAAAATCATTTGGTATTAAAGACAAAGTAAAGATATCCCATTACTAAAAAATTCCATCACTGGCCATAGCCTTGTTATAGACAAGTATCTGTTATGGGTTAAGGAATGTTTAAAGTAGAATTGTTTATCCTAGCGAAACATGAGGATTAAAGAAGCAACAATTCAATTTATCAACAGTAGATAAAACAATTATCATATGTTCACAGAGTGGACTATTACAGAGAGGTGAAGAAAATGAGCTACAGTTCTAAACATGTGAATAGATAAAACTTAGAAAGATATTTGAAAAGCAGACCATGCAAGAATACACACATTATTGTTTATTTATATAAATAACCAACATGGCCATCCTTAAGCAAATACATATCTACATGGTTATATACATATATGCAACCACTCATATATATGAATTCAGAAAAGTGTGATAATATGAAACTCTCAGATTACCTAGTAGTGAAACTATTGAGAAAGACAATGGAATTATAAAAAATTGTTTATGATTTCTTGTGGTATGAAATATAGTTGGCTTTTAAACAGCATGAGTTTAAACTGCATGGGTCCACATATATAGATTTTTTTACAGGAGTGCAATCTTCCTTATGATTTTCTTAATATTTTCTTTTCTCTAGCTTAATTTAGTGTAAGAACACCAGGTATAATACATACACAAAATATGTGTTAATTGACTGCTCATGTTATCATAAGGCTTCTGGTCAACAGTAGAGTGTTGGTATTTAAGCTTTGGGGAGTCAAAAGTTATATATGGATTTTCGACTATGTGGGGTTGGAGAGTCCATACCTCCAAGACCCTCACTGATCAAGGGCCATCTGGGGGGAAAATCTGACCCAATATGAGGAGAAGTGAAGGCAGAGTGTCTAAATTATAAAAATACATTCAACCATTTATATGTTTTGAAAAAAATAATGTTGGGTTTGTAAAGATATACTATAAATATTTTATGTATAAGTGGACTATGAGTACCTGGATGTTTATTTTTAAACTTCAATGTAGAATATATTTATTCCATTTTGATGCATAGCATTTTGTATTAAGATTAAAGGACATTTTATTTTAAATATTCATTACTTGATACCTTTTATGTTTTATGTTGTCTTTTTATGTTTAACAGCCAAACTGTGATGTGTATATACATCAGTTACATTTCTGCACAAGAGAAATGGATCCAATCTGTGCAACCAATGGCCAAACTTATTCCAATACATGCGTTTTCTGCAGTGAACAATTGTAAGAACAGAAGACTAAATATGGCTCTTCCAAAATAATGAAGAAACCATCATAAAATGTTAGAAAAACCCATGTTTTTGATAGCCTGGGTGCAGTACATACAGAAAATAACTAGTCTCTGTAAAAGCCACAGAAACACACTTGTACCTTTCCCTGAAGTTGTCATATCTAGAAGCAGTTTTATATTTGACCTCTCAAATATAATTCTATGGATATTCTGCAAATGCATAAATCAATTAGCTTAACTTAATTTAGTAATTATGACTTACTGACAGTCTAGTGACTGATATAGTTCCAAAGTCCAGATGATAAATGATAGTCTTCATGGTGTAGCTGCAAACTAACTTGAGAATAAATTGAGCAAGAAACCCTACTCGCTACAGAACTCTGAAATCCATCACAGTGGGCCCATTCATGCTAAGAAGGGCTCCTCTGATGCTCTGTCTCTTGAACTCCGTGACACACTCCAAACCTTCCTTAGTAGTAGAACATTCTTGAACCTTCCACGAAAACTCCCTTCCTGTATCCTTTACTCCCTTACTGTATCCTTACTTAAGGAGTTTGCAGTCCTTAAGTTTGGTCAACTTTTCTGCATCATCATTTTCTATCACAGATATTTCTTCTCTTTTAATCAGAAAAACCTCTAATCCTATCCTCTCTCAGATCTGTGCAGGCTCCAAGATTGAGTCAGGACTGAGCATGTAGGAAGAGTTAAACACTCAGGTGTGAGGGGAGCATGTGCAGTGCTCCAGAGCAGGCAAAGCCCACATACTTGTAGCATAGCCTCTACAAACTACCCCATTTTTAAATTCTCATTGAGAAACATTTATTGCAATATCTAGGTAGTTTCAAATGTTCTTTTAATACTTTCTTTTTCTTTCCCTTTTTCTTTCTTTACAGCGAGAGTGGTGGAGCGTTTAAGTTTGGTTTTTACGGTAGATGCTGATTTTGCCTGAGCTACACAATCCTCTGGCTTTTATTGTAATCCAGTTTTGTGGTAGATTCCACAACCAACCTCCTCAGTCAGAGTTTTAAATTCCTAAATAACCAGACAAAGACTTCTGTGGTATTCAAGATGGGATACAAGATGTTGAAGAATTTTCCTAAGACCCTATGACTGAAAGATTTTTCTTCTCTATGTCTAATTATTCAAAAACATTTGAAAACTCTTAATTATGTGTTTCTAAATATAAAACCTAGTGCAATTTAAAAATCATAATATTTCAATCAATATAATGTTCAATAATACTATCCTCTTAAAATTCTTTCTTTGGTGGGTTAAAAGATATGAATGCTTTTGGTAACTATAATTAAAAAATATTTTCAAAGATGAACATATAATACATTACTTGTGCATTTATTAAAAATACAGATACTTAAGCTCCTCTTTATCTTAAAGAATCAAAATCTCTAGGAGAGAGATATGGGAACTTGAATTCTAATATGTACTCCATTGATTTTATGATTACCAATGTCAGGCGATATGGACTTAAGTTCTGAAACATAGGTCTATCATTGAAAGACTTGGAGAGTCTGTTAAAAGGTATTGTAAGCTTTCTGAGGTTTGGGAGAAAAATTGTATTATTTTCTTTCTGTCTCATAAACCAGTCAAGAGATAGGTTGATGATCCTGGGGTTCCAGGCAACTCAGTGATGTAGTTTATCCATCTGTAGTCAAGTCCGATACTTCTCCATTTCTTTCATCTCTCAGCTAACAAGAAACACATTTATTTAGGTGGCCATATGCTCATTTAAAGCTTGATTTTATTAGAAGAAATGTATATTGATTACAAGAATACAAGTATCAATCTGCTACACTATCAGGCCTGCTCTCCTTTTCACTAAACATTTCCACCTTTAAAGGAATGATCTATGTGGGAGTTATATATTCATTTACATTTTTAGTATTGATTCTTAATGCAAGTATCCATTAGAATGCAGACATGCAGAATTAGAATGCACATTATAAAAATGCATTCAGCCACTTTCATAACCTTTTTAATTATAGAGGACATGTATAAAAATATTCAGTGAATGCTGGTAATTTTATAAATGAATTTTTTCCTTTTATTTAACATATTATTTTTTTAAAAAATCACAACTATATGTTAAGCCTTGTATCAATGGGAGGAAAAAGTTGGTAAAGAAAGCAGATACTACTGCTGTCTTCCATGAACTTTGGGTATACTGGTGAAAGTTAGTTTCTATCAGCAATGGGAATTCCACTTTCCCACATGACTATTTTCTACACAAGCTTTGTGAGTCAGCTTCTACATCCCCCACATCACGTAATTTAATTCTTAAGGAAATCTTGTTAGATGGGCATCAGTTCTGCATTTTACCCCTAATGAAAGTGAGGCACAGAAAATGTAGCAACATTTAAAACTGACACTTGATAAGGAAAAATATAGTGTTTTCTTGCCTTGGGATAAAATTCACAAAACTTAAAGTTTGCCATTTTGAAGAATAAGGTTACATATTTTTTAGTATACATTCATTGACAGTGTTGTACAATCATCACTATAACTCCAACATATTTCCATCATTTATCCCCCCTTCCAAGAAACAAAGAACAACCACACACTTCCCAATTTCCTGTATATCAATTCCTGAGAACCATGAAACTATTTCTTATCTCTATGAATTTGCCTATTTGGATATTCCATATACATGGAATCCTGTAGTATGTGTATGATTTTAATATGGAAGTGAATTTACTCATCTATTTATTGTGTGTGGTCTTTCTTTGAGTGATTTCCTGCACTTAGCACAGTGTTTGCAAAATTTAACCACATTGTAGTATGTATTAGTACTTCTTTCCTTTTTATGACTAATATTCCACCTGTGGGTGTATCACATTTTATTTATCCATTGTCAATTCACAGACATTTGGATTATATCTACTTATTGTATTTAATGAATAATATAGCTCTTGAAGTGTGTTGGAGTTGAATTATTCATCCTCATAAAACAAGTAAAAAAATAAATCACTAAATGATCAATTTAATGTTAAAAAATAATGACTTCCATATAGTCACATAGTAGAATGTTACATAGAGATGAAAATAAATGAATTATAGATCTGATATCAATATATATAAAGATCACAAAGGAGTCTAAAAAGCAAGCCATATAAGAATAGATATAATATTGTTTTCTTTGTAAAAATTACTATGATACCCTAAACTACGCATATATATGAATACATGTATAAATTTGAAATGTATAAATATTTACATTTTGTGAATATATTTTTTGATATGCAGTGAAATTACAGAGGAATGCAGGAAATAATGAACAGAAAATTCAGTTTGGTGATTTCCCCGGGTAGAGGGGGGGCAAGGGAGATGTGATCTGCCGGGGAAGATCATGAGTGTGGGTATGGATTTGCTACACTATAAAAATACTCATGCTAATTATTTGGGCTTTTTCTTAGTAGAGGGCTTATATATGTTAAAAAATTGATAACTTTAAAAACTTTCTACTGAGTTGCAGGTACACAGATATTTGTCTTTGTACCTATATACTGATTATATTTACCTTTCCGTATGTAAGACATTTCATATAAAGGTGAATTTTTTCAAATGTTCATTATCCAATAAACTTATGTTGTCTTTCTGTTTTACAGTCAATATGTGAAGTGTATGATAGTCCTGCACAAAGTTGCATTAGAAGATATTATCCAGTCTGTGCAACCAATGGCTGCACTTACTGTAATAAATGTGTTTCCTGCCTTGCCATGAAATAAGACCACAGCAGTAAATATGTACTTCTAAGTAATGAAATACCAATTACAAAATCTTAGTACCCAAGATCTTAGCACCCATGTTGCTGGTACTCTGAACACAGAATACACAGAAAATAACTAATATATCTGTAAAAATAAAAACACACTTGTATCTTTCCTTGAAATTCTTGTTTGTAAAAGTCATTTTTGTTTGAGCTCTCTGAACCCTAATCATGCTGGGTGTTCTGGAAACGTATAAATCAATTAATTTAACTATGAATTACTAATGACAGATTGTCAACCAATATGACATAATTCCAAAGCTCTGATGCTAATCGGTAGACCTCTGCTATACTCTAAAATCCATTAAATGTGTGACACCTGGGTGGCTCAGCAGTTGAGCATCTGCCTTTGGCTCAGGGCGTGATCCCGGAGTCCCACATCAGGCTCCCTGAGAGGAGCCTGCCTCTCTCGCTGCCTGTCTGTCTGCCTCTCTTTCTGTATCTCTCATGAATAAATAAATAAAATCTTTTTTTAAAAAATCCATCAAATTGGCCCACTCATGCTGAAAAGAAACTCCTCTGATGGTCAGGTTTGTCCCCTGAGCTTCATGAGAACCTTTCAAACCTTCTTCTGACTGCAGGGCATTCTAGTACACTTCCACCCAAACGTCCTTCCCTTTCTCCTTTAAACTGAAGGAATTTGTGGTCTAATGCCTCTGCCAGGCTTTCCTGCCTTGTCCACATCTTTTTCTCATAGATGTTTCCTCTCCTAAAATCTTTGCTTTACAATTCGAATGGTCATCTGTTTCTCAGGAACCACTCTCACAATCACTAATCCTTTCCATTCTCAGGCAAGAGCAGGCTCCAAGGCTGAGGGCAGGGCTGAGCAAGTAGGAAGGGTCAGTATCCTCAGAGCAGGGGTGCCTGGGTGGCTCAGTCAGTGAAGCCTCTGACTCTTGATTTTGGCTCAGATCATGATCCCAGGGTCATGAGATCAATCCTGACATTGGGCTCAGCATGGAGCCTGCTTGGGATTCTCTCTTGTCTCCCTCTGCACTACCCACCCCACCCACCCCCCAGGCACCTGTGCATGCTCTCTCTCTTAAAAAAAAAAAAAACTCACAGCAAAGACCTGCAGGCTTGGGAGAAGGCAAGGTCCAGAGGTTTCTAGAGTGGAGCAGTGTCTCCCTGGAGTCCACGTTCTAGACTTCATGAAGAAGCACTTTGTGCATTTCTCAGGAGTTTAATGTATTCTTTTAATAACTTCTTTTTTAAAAAGTTCTCTTTTTTTCTACAGAGAAGGTTCTAACAAATTTAAATTGTCTCATTTTGAAAAATGCTAACTTTTGATGGAGTTATATATCTGTAGGGATTTTACTGTAATCATATTTGCAGTGGATTCTACAGCCAATTAGAGTTTTTGCAATCAGGGTCTTAAATTCCTAGAAAACCCCAGGTGAGTCCTCCTATTGGACACAAAATGGAAAACTGGACATCCAAGCTTCTTTCTAATTCTAAGATCCTGTGATGTCAGGGTTTTTATTCTCTATGTTCAATTATTCAATGATACCTTGAAAAAAGTAAAATATTAATTGCATGCCTGATAACATATAACCTAATGTAATAAAAATTCTAGATATTTTGCTTAATAAAATGCTGTCGTATTATTTTTATTAAAATGCCCTTTATATCTTTGGCTGAATAGTAAGTTAACACAAATGCATATTTTTGGTATTTATAAGGAAAAAATTTTAGAACTAAAAAAGTTAATTTCCAAATATTATATTACTTGAGTGTTTATAAAAAGTAGATATCTGAGATCTTCTCTTTCTCAAAGAATCAAAAACTTTTTTTAAAATAAATTTATTTTTAATTGGTGTTCAATTTATCAACATACAGAATAACACCCAGTGCTCATCCCGTCAAGTGCCCACCTCAGTGCCCGCCACCCAGTCACCCCCACCCCCTGCCCACCTCCCCTTCCACCACCCCTAGTTTGTTTCCCAGAGTTAGGAGTCTTTCATTTTCTGTATCCCTTTCTGATATTTCCCACTAATTTTTTCCTCCTTTCCCCTTTATTCCCTTTCACTATTTTTTATATTCCCCAAATGAATGAGACCATATAATTTTTGTCCTTCTCCGAGAATCAAAAACTCTTGAGATTTTCAATCATAGCCGTTATAATGAGTGCATTTATTCTTTTTGTAATAGTTAAAAACACTTTACTCAAGATATTAAATTTATACATATATGTATGTATACTGTGGCCTTAAATAAGAAAATATAAACAAAGATTAATAGAAGACAGCATACTAAATATTAAATTTGTTGCTTCTCGGTAATGGAATTATATATGTTCATTTTTCCAATTTTCTAAGTCTTTCATCTTAATAAGAAACATGTAGTGGACTCAGTGGTTCAGCATTTGCCTTTGGCTCAGAGCGTGATCCCGGAGTCTTGAGATCAAGTCCCACATTGGACTCTCTGCATGGAGCCTGCTTCTCCCTCTGCCCGTGTCTCTGCCCCTCCCCACTCTCTCTGTGTCTCTCATGAATAAATAAATAAAATCTTAAAAAAAGAAACATATATACTATCATAAGGGAAAAATAATTTTCAATAAAGCAACAAAATATCTAAAGACTTTCAATGCTAAATAGTTGAATTTTACCTGTCCTAACATTCCCAATGATAGATACCAAAATGTTTCCTCCATTTCCCAGGCTGACATTCTGAGTCAGGCTGGGCTTTATAAAGATCCAGAGAAGAATGGAAAGCTTTCTGGGTACTCTCTCATTCAAGCTGAATATCTTCAGCTTGCACAGAAGTGATTCCTATCCACCCCACAATGCTTTCTGAGCTTCTAACTGAGCATATCTATCTTGCCTGTTCTGAACCCGCTTATCTTTACAAACATCCTAATGCTGCTTAGTTCTTCTGACACCAGTGTAGATCTATTAAACAAACTCCACAGGGCACATTTGGTGATGATTACCAAAGTATCCCCATCACTCAAAATTGTAAATGCACATAATGGGTTAGCACATAACTAACTGGAATTCCAACCCAGATTAGTAGTTGCCATTTATCTAAGGACTAATGAATTAACTGTGCATATGGCACCATTCTGGGTACCATCAAAGAATCTAAACTCTTAAATGAACTATGTAACCCCAAAATAGGAAGCTAAGTGTCTTAATAGAGCCATTCATGGAAGGGTCTGAAGAAGTTTAGAAATGAATATTTTTTCCATCTCTGTGATGAAAGCTGTTTTATGGAGATGGCCATTAGTGACTACAGGGTATCAGTTGATTATGATACCCATGTTAATGGAAGCACAGTCTGCCTTAAGAACTGTGCTTAAGGCATCTAGTGCTAAAAATCAAGGAAAGAGCCTTTCCACTTTTCCTAACCTAGCTTCTATCTGGCTCTTTGTTCACTTCCCAACTTCCTCTTATCTTTAGTTCTTTCAGGACTCCTATAAAAAAACCATATACCATGTTTTGAAAGATGCCTCAGGCAACCACCAGTATAAATGTTTCCAGGCAAGGGCACTATTATTCAACTTGACACTTTTCAGGTCCAGAAATATCTAGATGTCACAAAAATGTTGTTTGTTCTACACCGTGGCATTGTACTTATAAGCTCTACAAGAAAACTTAAGTAGAGAAACATGGCACTTGTGATTGGAAGGCTCAAACTAATAAAAGATGCCAATTTTTCTTGAAGTGACTCAGAATCAAGAAAGAAATCTGTCAAAATCCCAACGAGATTTTCTGTAGATAAAACCAAGTTTACCTTAAAATTTATATGAAATTATGAAGAAATAGAATTGCTAAAATAATTTGAAGAAACAATTTGGAAAAGTCAAAATACCTGATTTTGAGTCTTAGTATGTATTTATTATATGGACGTAATAATCAAAACAGTGTGGTAGTGGTGGATATGTATCTTTGATATATTCAATATGTATACATGTTTCATGTGTATATTCTATTCCACTGACGTGTATGTACACGTATATTGTAGAGTGCAAAATGGAGTCTCTCATGTCAAGCAGAGACCTGTGTCAAGCAATGACACAAGTAGTTAAAGGTCATATAACTCAGAGATATCAAGACATTGGCCGGGACCAGCATCTGCTGACACTTCCAGAACAGATAACCAGCAGAACCAGAGGAGGTCTGCAGGATCCTAAAACTGATTAAATCTCTTTAAAAAGGGAAGGATTTTGACAGCAAACTGTCAGACTCTTCAGACATGATCTCTTTATGTCTGACCATTGAAAAAGGAAGCTGCCTCTGGAGGCTCCACCCTATTGATGTCCCTGCAGAACTGAAATGCTCCAAGGCTTGAACGTAAAAAGCCGTAAGTGCCGACGTCTGATCCAGATCAGACCGAAGCCTTATCTCAATTGCATGCCCACAAACTTACTTTGCATTTGGTTCATTAACTTCCTACATCCTTCTGTTATCTTGTTTGTTATGTGGTTTGTCTTCTGTCCTACTCTGTGTGCTGTGTAAGAAGCCAAGTTTCATCACATGGTGAAATGTCATTGACTTTGGAATTCTGAACCTACTTTGTAATTGTGATTTCACTTTGCTTTATGACTGAATAAAGCTGACATGGAAGATACAACTCATGTATGCGCCTTCATAGCATGCTCATGAGTTGTGTCCCACATGTTCTCTTAGTTCTTATAAAAACCTCATTAGACCTTGGCTCCATTCTTTAGCAACATGAAAGTGAGATGGGGAGTTTCACAATATTTTAAAGCTGCCATTTTGGTAATGAAAAGGCAATTTTAATAGAGAATCTGCTATCCTTTTACTTTTAAAATAGATTCATTGAAATATTTACTTAGCAAAAAAAATCATTCTTAGGTATCCAGATTTTTGTAAATATACAGAGATACATAACCATCAACACAACCCAATTTTAGGTTATTTACATTATCCCAGAAAAGCTTCTTTTAACCTGATTGCAGGTAATCTATCTTCCCACTTCCATCTCCAGACAACCTCTAATCTGCATTCTTTCCCTATTGCTTTGTCTTTTCCAGACGTTTCACATAGATAGTGTGAAGCAATACATAGTTGTTCATAGTTGCTTCTTTCACTAGGCATAGTGATTTAGCAGTTCATATACTTCAAATTATCTATCGGGAGTTCATTATTTTTACATGATGAATGGGGTATTCCATTTTGCATTGATGAACCATATTGTGTTTATTTATTTACCAGTTGATGGGCACTTGGATTGTTTCTACTTTTTGGTTATTATGAATAATGATATTAAGAATATTATGGTGCAGCTGGGTGGCTCACTGAGTGTCTGCCTTTGGCTCAGGTCATGACCTCAGAGTCCTGGGATCTAGCACCAAGTGGGCCTCCCTGGTCAGTGGGGAGTTTGCTTGTCTCCCTCTCCCTCTCCCCTGCCTGCGCTCTCTCTCTCTCTCTCTCTCTCTCTCTCTCAAGTATATAAATAAAATCTAAAAAAAAAAAAAAATAGGTATATAAGTATTTGTATGAACATATGGTTTTTGTTTCTTTTTCTCTTGGGTGAATAGCAGGAATGGAATAGATGGTTCATATGGTGGATGTTTGTTGAACTTCTTAAGAACCTGTTATCCAAAGTGGCTTCTTATGTTCTCACTAGCAATACATGAGGTTAAACTTTGTCTACATCCTCATGAACACACTTTTTAATTCCCTTTTTTGATTGTAGCCATTGTGGCATTTATTATTTTCATAATACCATTTAAATATTTAAATTAATTCTGTGTATATACCTTATGGTCATAATTTTTTAAATGTCAAATCATAATAAAATATATCAAAATATTAAAATTGGTTGCATCTGCATAATAGAGTTAAGGTTTTATTTTTTATTTTTTTGCATTTTTACATCTCTTTTGTTTCTCTTTGTAATGAAGATATATTTACTATCATAATGGAAAAATTAATTTCAATAAATAAAAAGGTGTCAATGTATTTTATTGATAATTTGACCTAATTTTACCCAATTTTACATTCCTCAGTAGTGATACTAGGTACCAAAGTTTCTCCTACTGTCCCCAGATCGACAGGCGGAGTAACCATTGCTTTTATTAAGCTCCAGGCAAGAAATGAAAAAAATTCTGGGCACTCTCTCAAACCAGCAGGATGTCAGGATATAGTCATTATTGCCATCTGCTATGGACTGAATGTTCATGTCCTGCAAAATTCATATATTGAAATCTTAATCCCCAAGGTGGTGATGGAGAGAGATAGGCCTTTGGGGAAATAGAGCATGAGGGCAGATCCTCATGATTAGGATTTGTGCTCTTTAAAAGAGACCGCAGAAGGCAGCCCGGGTGGCTCAGCGGCTTAGCGCTGCCTTCGGCCCAGGGTGTGATCCTGGAGACCCGGGATTGAGTCCCAGTCGTCAGGGTCCCTGCATGGAGCTTGCTTCTCCCTCTGCCTGTGTCTTTGCCTCTCTCTCTCTGTGTGTAGCTCATGAATAAATAAATAAAATCTTAAAAAAAAAAATAAAAGAGACCGCAGAGTACTAACTAGCTTGCCCTTCTGCCATGTGAAGTTACAGGGAAATGTGGCCATCTAGGAAGCTGGATCTCACCAGGCATTAAATCTGCTGAGACCATGATCTTGAACTTCCCAGTCTCTGGAACTGTGAGAAATAAATGTTTGGTGTTTATGAAGTACCTTGTTTATGGTATTTTTGTTATAGCAGCTAAAACCCCATCCATTCATAGTGCTTTTAAACCAGTAAGTGGGCACTCAGAAATTAGCTTTTCTGAACCATCATGTTCTTTTACAAGAGTCCTTTTGGTGTTGTGGTCCTCCAATTCCTCTATGGTAGGGCTATTACACTGTATAAGGCACATGGTTGCAAGTAGTGTTGTGTTTTACTGATGATTGCAAAAGCCACTTCACTAAACATAATTGTAAATGGCAATTACTACCTAAAGTGGGAAGCTTGTCCAAAATAATATTTTCAATTCATACAACAAATATTAATTGTGCAACCTGAATTTATACAGTAAGGGATGGATATAGAACCCAAAGGTCCAGGAGGAACAGAATGGCTTAAGAAAATGTATTGTAGCCATGACCAAGGAAAGATCCCTGGGTTTCCCTTAACCTGGCACCCAACTCAAATGCATCTGTCCTGCTTTTTCCTCAGAGTCACCACAAAGAGTCCTCTAGCCTCTAGTGACTCTCCAGATATATATACAAAGTCTAGATATCCTGAACTGAATAAATGCTTCAGACAACCATCAGTCCAAATGCAGGTAGAGAGTAAACTTTAACAAACTGTCCAGTATGAAAAATCCAAAGTATGTTAACCAGAGTTTCATTTTTTTTATACCATGACATGGCACTTAAAATTCATACATTCTTTGAGGAAATAACATTTAATAAAAGATTCATAAAGTAACATCTAATAAAACACTATATGTTGAATACCATTGTTCTATGTTACAGATTATAACAGCTGAATTATTTGAAATGACTCTAATATCAGGAGCCATGGCAAAACTTGCAAATACAGGTACTTGTGGTATTTGTTTGATAAATAATTTGCACACAATAGGAAATCATTCAATTCACCAAGGGTAGATTAATTAATATCAAAGGACCAAAATAATAAAGAACAAATTCACTTTTTTTTTTCAAATTCACTTTTAAAAATGTGACATAGGGATGCCTGGGTGGCTCAGTGGTTGAGCATCTGCCTTTGGCTCATGGTGTGATCCCAGAGTCCTGGGATGGAGTCTGGCATTGGATTCCATGCATGGATCCTGCTTCTCCCTCTGCCTATGCCTCTGTCTCTCTCTCTCTCTCATGAATAAAGATCTTTAAAAAATTAAAAAATTAAAAAAATAAAAATGTGACATACTTTCCATCTGCGGTTTCAGAAATGCTTGGGATACTTAATATTGTGAAGGACCATAAGTCTGGATTAATACATTCATATAACACTATTCAATAAAACCCAGCAAGGCCTAGTGTTTACCAATTTTAATGTTCTAAGCTAAAAAAAATTTGCTCTTCTTATAGTAGTAAATGTAGGTTAACCCTGCCAGTAGATATAGGAGATATGCCTAGTACAAGGTTTGACTGATTTTCATGGTTTTAGGTTTATTGAATTAAATTCACACACAGTAAAAAGAAACATCTATAGCTATAAAGTAGACAAACACAATTATGTAAGCCACTACACAATTATGTTACAGAATTTTTTCATCAGCTAAAAAACTACCTTGCACCATCTTGTCAATTCCTTCTACCAACCCCAACCTCTGAAAACTACTTACCTAATCTCTGTATTTGTTAACTATACTTAGGTTGAATTCCATTTAGTCACAAGATTGCATAAATAAGAGTGAATTCCTGCATAGTCTTTAACTAGCGTCATGCAGTGCTGACCCTTTACATAACCACATCACGGTGACAAAACCAGCAAACTGACCGGTATGCTAGTATTGACCAAACTAAAGACTATGCAAAGAGTTCACCATTTTTAAAATGAATTCTACTTCTGCTTTTCCTCTTGGTGCCTCAATCTATGAAACTTTCCACTTAACGGGAGCAGTGCCATTGGGAAGACTGGAGCCTGCTCTTGATTCCCATTTGCCCTATTTTTATTATCTCAGTCTCAAAGTCATAGTATTCTCTACCTTTTCCACAACTTTGGTGGTCAATGCATTATGTTCTTCATGAAACTATATTATATAATCCATGGGTCAAACATTAACTTCACTGGTTAATTTCAAAATCTTTTAGCCTTCTGTGCTAATAAGCAGCTTTTCTTGCTTGCTCTTGGCTGATAAATCCATAGAAAAGTCCGGTGCCCACCATTTTCAATTCTAGACTTGCATTTACTTCTCCCACAAACATCTTATGTCAGAACAATTGGTCTGCTGCACATTTCTCTGGTGGCGTTCTACATAAAAAAATTAATATGCATACTTTCACTTTAGAATATTAAAGGAACACTTTCTAGACTTGAAAGAATTTAGGTTCTTGCATTGAATTGGCTTTGAATATTATCAGCTTCAAAGTAATGAAGCTTTCTAAATCCTAGATTTCTTCAGTGTTAAAAAATCACTGGAAGGTTTCAGGTGACAAATAGGGTCCACATATACAACTGAAGTGTGGATAGTTTTAATATTTTATCTCTAGTATTTGTGACAAATCTATGGGACAGAAATTATTGCTCTCAAATTTAAAATACATTATTTTAACTGACTCGGTCAGTTAAGGGTACAACCTGGTTTCGGCTCAGGTTGTGATCTCAGGGTCCTGGGATCAAGCTACATGTGGGGCTCTGTACTCAGCAGGCAGTCTGTTTGAGGACTCTCTCCTTCTGCCCCTCCCTCTTGCACTCACACACTTTCTCTCTCTCAAATAAATAAATTTTTTTAAAAACACTAAAATACATAAATGTGCATTAGAAAGTTTAGACATGGAGTTCACAGTATTTATATGTAGATGGGATTTGAAGTGAACTCCCAAAGCGCTTTCCATTGAGTCAGTCTATATAGCTGATTGATTAGTTAGGAAGAAAATAACTGAAAAATCTCTCCTTTACTTTAAAAGTTTTCAGTAGTTCCCATGTACCTCTGAAGTAAAGATAAATGTACTTAATATATAATATAGGCCAGTGTCCACCTAATCTCAACTTCCATCCCCAGCTTTCTTTTCTTCTATCCCAGAATTCAGATTCTGCATTGTAGTCCAGAGGTTCTCACACCTGACTACACTTGAATCTCACCTAGGGGCTTTTAAAACACAGCAATGACAAGGGTTCATGTACTAATCATTGACTCATGGTCTTGATGGTGAATTGGTGCATCGTTGGCCTGCAAAATGTTTCCAGGTGATTCTAATATTCTTCAAGTTTTGAAAACCACTTTGGACTTAAAACACTTGTTAAATTAACACTTGCAAACTCCTTTTGTCTAGTGTGATGCCCTTGTTCCTTTCCTTGTTCACCTGCCTGGAGTTTTCACATAGCTGATCTATCTTACAATATGTAACCACACTAACTACTTCTTCGTTCTCATATTTCAGGGTTCATCAGACGAAATTATCTCCAAGGCTCCTGCTGAGAAAAGATGCAGTGTGAAATATTTGTGAGGCATCTCTCATGACCTGCTTTACAACCTCAAGGGAAGACACGGAATACCTGTGTTTCATCTGCCCTAGGCCATCTATCTTACCCCATAAAACTCGTCACTCATGTATCAATAAAAGATTCAGCTTGTTGAATACGGATGGTTGCATACTTGGTATGATCTCAATACCTTAAGTTATAATGTGTTTTGTGTGACCTACCTTAGAGAATGTTCCATGTGTGCTTGAATAGAATGTGTATTCTGATTCTGTTGAGTGGAATGTTGTGATGTATCTGTTAGGTTCCTTCAGTCTGCAGTGTTGTTCAAATCTGTTGTTTTGTTATTGATACGTCTGGATGTTCTGTTATTGAAAATGGGATATTAAAATCCCCTGCTATTATTTGTTGCTGTGATATGCTCTGATTTCATTCTCTTTTTCTTTTGTGTATCTTCAAGAAGTATCATCTTTTTGATTACTGTGGGGCTTACATAAAACATCTTATGGTTATAGCAATCTATTTTACCCTGATAATAATTTAACTCCAATCACACACAAAAACTCTACACTTTTACTTTTCCCACACTTTATGTTATTGATGTCATACTTTATCCATTTCTAAATGTAACTTTTTATTGTTGAGAAAATACTATGTTTTTATCATTGAGTTGTAAGAAACCTTGTATTTTCTGGATACAAGTCTCTTATTAGCTATATGGCTTGTAAAGACTTTGCCATTATGTGGGTTGCTTTTTCCCCTTATGGTGTTTTTCAAAGCATAAAACTTTTAGTTCTGGTGAAGTCCAATTTATCTGTTTTTTGCTTTGTTGCCTGTGCTCTTGATGTCAAATAAAAGAAATGATTGCCTTATGCAAGACCGGGAAGATTTTTCTCTTACATTTTCTTCTAGAGTCTTATCGTTTTAACTCTTGTTTACATTATGAGTTAATATTTGCATATGGTGTAAGATGGTGTCTAATTTCATTATTTTGCATGCAGACATTCAATTGTAGCAGCACTTTAAAATTATAATTTGCTTAGGAACAAATTAAACAAAAAAATGTAGAATAAAAATACAAAATACTGTTGAGAAAATTAAGACCTATATAACTAGAAATATATCCCAGACACATGTTTTAGACTTGACATTGTTAATATGACCATACTTCCCAAAATGATCTATAGATCCAACACGTTCAAAATTTCAGATGCCTTTTTTGAACAGAAATTCAGAAGGCCATTTAACATACTTTCTGTAATTTCAATCCTCTGAAATGTATTCAAGTTTATTTCATAATCTAACATTTGTGATATCCTGTAGTATGTTCATATGTACTAGAGGTGAAATAGTATTCTGCTCTTTGGGGTGAAATTTTCTCTGGGTATCTGTTAGATCTGTTGGTTTCTAGTGATCTTCAAGTCTTTAATTTCCTTATAAGTCTTCTGCCTATTTGTTATTCATTGAACATGGAATATTGAAGTCTATAAGCACTACTGTCAAACTGTCTATTTCTCTTCTCCATTCTGTCAGGTTTTTCTTCATGCGTTTAAAGTTCAATTATTAAGTGTATATATGTTTTAATGTTATGTCTTTCTGATGGATTGACACTTTTCTCATAAAATTTTCTTCTTTTATTCAATAAAAAATTTTTGTTCCATATTTCATCTGATATGTAGCTTCTTCAGCTCTCTCTCCCTCTCTCTCTTTAAATATTTATTTATTTGTTAGAGAGAGAGAGCAGGAGAGCAGTGGGGAGGGGTAGAAGGAGAGACAGTCTTAAGCACACTCTGAGCTGAGCATCAAGGCTGACATGGGGCTCCATCTCATGACTCTGAGATAACAACCTAAGTTGAAACCAAGAGTTGGATGCTTAACCATATTTGACACCCAGGTGCACCCTAAGTTCTTTTTTCTTGTTATTATTTGCATGGCATAACTCTTTTCATTATTTTAATTTCACATTATTTGTGTCTTTAAACCTAAAGTGTGTCTGTTGCAGACAGCATTTAGCTGGTTCACTTTTAAAAAATCTATTCTTCAAATCTTTGCCTTCTGATTGGAGTGTTTTTTGTTCCATTTACATTTTATGCAATTAATGGTAAGCTAAGGCTTATTTCTGTTCAGTTGCCTTACTATTTATTTTTCAAATGTCTAATATCCCCTCTATTTCCCTACTACTTCCTTATTTTATTAAATATTTGTTTTCTAGAGTAGCATTTTCATTCCTCTGTAATTTCTTTACTTTGAAATTATGTATCTTCCAACATAAGAGTACTGAGAATGTTTGCTTTGGACTTCTTTAGGGATAGGATCCATTTGTTGGCCACATTCTTCCACCTATATACAGGTAGAAGAGGATTACAAGCCTGCCTTCAGTTTCAAAGTTTAGCTTATTTGATTTTCTGGATGATTGAAGTCATCTGCCTACATAGAATTCCGTGGTCAGTTTTTGTTTTTGACTCTTTGTCTTCATTTCTAAAACACTCTCCTAAGCATCATAGGTTTCAAGATATTAGAAAGGGGACTATAGTGATCATCTAGTTCACCATCGTCAAGCCAGCAGTATTTTGGGAACTTCTAAACTCATGTTACAGGCTAGATGTGAAAGATTCACTCATCTCCACTTCAAACAAGATCTTTTATTTTTATTTTCCTCTAAATAGATATATATTCCACACAATATCAAATTTCAAAGATAGATTTAATGTTAGGACATTTTGTAAGTCATCTTTGTACTCCAAAGTTGTCATTTTACAGAAGACAAAATACCTATGAATCAAGTTAGCCAGAGAGTAATAATTTTTTCACACATAGAAGACTTTAAAAATTAGGAAGGTATATCACGGTTTTAGACAGAAATACTTGAAAGCATACAAGAGAGAAATCGTGATTCTATTAAATTGTTTGGACAATTTTATTTTGACTCCTAATGAATAAATCTTGTAATTGAACAAAATAGGTTTAACATAAAAAAATACAACAATTTCCTAGACAATTTTGATAGTAGAGATAGCATAATTCTATGTAGGCATTACAACATTTATTTTTTTTTTCATTACAACATTTATTATAGAGTAAAGATCTATAAATACTTACAGATCTTATTTATTTATTTATAATAATAAATTTATTTTTTATTGGTGTTCAATTTACCAACATACAGAATAACACCCAGTGCTCATCCTGTCAAGTGCCCCCCTCAGTGCCCGTCACCCATTCACCCCCACCCCCCGCCCTCCTCCCCTTCCACCACCCCTAGTTCCTTTCCCAGAGTTAGGAGTCTTTATGTTCTGTCTCCCTTTCTGATATTTCCTACCCATTTCTTCTCCCTTCCCTTCTATTCCCTTTCACTACTATTTATATTCCCCAAATGAATGACAACATAAAATGTTTGTCCTTCTCCGATTGACTCACTTAAATCTACAATTATCTCATAATAAAAGGTGAAAATAGAAAATTAAATAGCTCTACTGAGTCTAATGTGCTTGTAGTGCAGAAAACTTTTAAGAGGTCATGCCTATGTCTAATTTTAGTTCCCTGAACTCTTTTTCTTGCTTGGATTCCCTTTCCCCTTTCTAGGCCACTTGCTTGGAGAAGTTACTCATCTCTTCTCTATCTTAGAATCTGTAATCGCTCTTGTTACTTTTTTCCTTCCCCAAATTTCTGTTTATCACATCAAATTGTCTTCAAATTGTCTCCAACTTCACATGAGCTACTATAAAACCTTTATGCAGAACATAGACTATATTTTATTCACCCCCTTGGGCCATTTGTTTTACCCATCGAGCTCCTCACACACAGATTAAAGAGCTCTTCATTCCCACAAACAGTGCAAGAGGGTTCCCCTTTCTCCACATCCTCTCCAACATTTGTTGTTTCCTGCCTTGTTAATTTTCCCCATTCTCACTGGTATGAGGTGGTATCTCATTGTGGTTTTGATTTGTATTTCCCTGATGGCAAATGATGCGGAGCATTTTCTCATGTGCTTGTTGGCCATGTCTATGTCTTCCTCTCTGAGATTCCTGTTCATGTCTTTTGCCCATTTCATGATTGGATTGTTTGTTCTTTTGCTGTTGAGTTTAATAAGTTCTTTATAGATCTTGGATACTAGTCCTGTATCTGATACATCATTTGCAAATATCTTCTCCCATTCTGAAGGGAAAGGAGAAAAAATGAGTGGGAAATATCAGAAAGGGAGACAGAACATGAGAGTCTCCTAACTCTGGGAAACGAACAAGGGGTGGTAGAAAGGGAGGTGGACAGGGGGTGGGGATGACTGGGTGGACTGGCACTGAGGGGGGCACTTGATGGGATGAGCACTGGGTGTTATGCTATATGTTGGCAAATTGAACTCCAATAAAAATTTTTTTAAAAAAGGAAAAAATAAAAGCTAAAAAAAAAAAAAAAAAGAACTCTTCAGCTGGATCTGTGTAAATGAGAGGAAAAGTCAAACAAGATAGCCAATCTCCAGAGCTGTTAACCTCCATCTTCATTTACCTTTTCTCTGTGAGATAGCTCACATGGGGGATCCTGAAACATAGCCCTAATGTATGACATCCCTTCCAGAAACAATATAGTTCTTATTTTCCTGAGGAAACATTCAAAAGTAAATGTTTTCTTTAAATGCAACAAACAATCTTTTAGGCTTACCAAAGGACTGAGAGAGTAAGTAACTCCTTATGTATGACAAGAAGACTTTATTCCTACAGTTTTTCTCACATAGTTAGGAGGTCTTCTGTTCACATGTGTTTTGTTGATCTTTGGGTTGGGATAAGAAAAAGGGACTAGTTGCTTTAATTTGGATTCTAGATATTAGAGAAGTCCCTTTGCAAGTAGCAAACTTTTGGAAAAGTGGACCCAGATTCTGGTGGTTTATCCATTGGAAATGTATATGTCATACACATATATCTCTTTGCTCTGTCAGCTAAGAGGCCCTGAGAGTGCCTGAGAGCATACCTATCACCTGGATTGTGATTTTTAATCCTAGTCTTCAATGAAAGGAAATCAGGGTCTTTGGAGAAATGGCTGACTTTAGGACTGAGGCACCAGATAGAGAAGTTGAGCCTGAGGCAACTTGCAGTGCCAAAAAATAGGGAAGTAAACTAATAGAACAATGGTGGTATGCCAAAGAGACACAGATCCCAATCACCAAAACTGTAAAGAAGCATGCTTTGGTAAAAAGTGTGATTATGAGGATTCCAGGGTAGAGACTACTCAAATGAACAACATAAGTTCAAATTGACTTTTTAGAATATTATTAACTAATTGAATCTAAGTTGTTTGAGGTAAATGATCTTATCTGTTTTGCTTACCATTCTATCCCAACTGCTTCTCACTATGGCTAGCTTAGACATTTAATAACATATGTTGAATTTTTAAAGAGCTTTAATATAGATATTGCCAAATATTAGTTCTTGTGCATTTATTACCTAAAGCAAAGGATATTGCATAGCCTATTGGAAAAATTTGTACAAGAGCTTGAAACAATTTGGTTCTCTAGCTGCCTACACTAACTTAAGGACGGGATGAATGAATAAAAGCTTACTATTTACTTATTTTTTAAAATTTTTATTTAGGGGGACACCTGGGTGGCTTAGCGGTTGAGTGTCTGCCTTTGGCCCAGGGCATGATCCCAGGGTTCTGGAATCAAGTCCTACATCAGACTGACTGTTCAGGGGGAGTCTGCTTCTCCCTCTGGCCTCTACCTCTCCACTCTTCTCATTCTCTCTCTCACGCACACATACTCTCTCTCAAATAAATAAATAAATAAATAAATAAATAAATAAATAAATTTTTAATTAAATAAAATTTTTATTTAAATTCAATTTAGTTAATAGATAGTGTATTCTTAGTTTCAGGGGTAGAATTTGGTGATTCACCAGTTACATATAACACCCAGTGCTCATTACATCAAGTACCCTCCTTAATGTCCATATCCTCACCTACTTCCCCTCCAGCAACCCTCAGTGTATCCTATTGTTAAGTCTCTTATGGCTTGCCTCCCTCTCGATTTTTATCTTATTTTATTTTTCCTTCCCTTACCCTGTGTTCATCTCTTTTATTTCTTAAATTCTACATACAAATGAAATCATATGGTATTTGTCTTTCTCTGACTAGCTTATTTCACTTAGCATACTATCCTTTAGTTCCATCCACATCATTGCAGATGACAAGAATTCATTCTTTTTGATGGCTTAGTAATATTCCAGTGTGTGTGTGTGTGTGTGTGTGTGTGTGTGTGTGTGTGTGACATCTTCTTTATCCAATAATCTGTCAATGGACATCTGGTCTCTTTCCATAGCTTGGATATTGTGGATATTGCTGCTATAAACATTGGGATGTATATGTCCCTTTGAATCAGTATGTTGTATCCTTTAGATAAGTACCTAGAAATGAAATTACTGAGTCTAAGGGTAGCTCTATTTTTAACTTTTTGAGGAACCTCCATACTGTTTTCCAGAGTGGCTGCACCAGTTTGCATTCCCACCACAGTGTAGGAGGGTTCCCTTTTCTCCACATCCTAGCCAATATCTGTTGTTTCCTGTCTTGTTAATTTCTGGTTTTGACTGGCGTGAGGTGCTATCTCATTGTGATTTTTTTCTTTTTTTTTTCTTTTTTCATTTTTTTTTCATTGTGATTTTGATTTGTATTTCCCTGATGGCAAGTGATGTGGAGCATTTCTTCATGTGTCTTTTGGCCATTTGTATGTCTTTTTTTTTTTTTTAATTTATAATAGTCACACAGAGAGAAAGAGAGAGGCAAAGACATAGGCAGAGGGAGAAGCAGGCTCCATGCATCGGGAGCCCGACGTGGGATTCGATCCTGGGTCTCCAGGATCGGCCCCCGGCCAAAGGCAGGCGCCAAACTGCTGCGCCACCCATTTGTATGTCTTCTTTGAAGATATGTCTGTTCATGTCTTCTGCCCATTTCTTGACTAGATTGTCTGTTTTCTGGATATTGAGTTTGATAAGTTCTTTGTAGATTTTAGATACTAGCCCTTTATCTGATAGGTCATTTGCAAATATCTTCTCCCATTCTGTAGGTTGTCTTTTGGTCTTTTTGACTGTTTTCTTTGCTATGCAGAAGAGAGTGGACATCCCTGTCATGTTCTTGACCTTAGGGGAAAAGCTCTCAGTTTTTCCTTGTTTGAGGATGGTATTTGCTGTGGGTCTTTTGTATATGGCTTTTGTGATGTTGAGGTATGTTCCCTCTACTCCTACATTGTGGAGCGTTTTTATCAAGAAAGGATGCTGCATTTTGTCATGCCTTTTCTGCATCTATTGAGAGGATCATATGAGGTGTGATTTTAAAAGTTTCCTTCAATCCAGAGATGACGCATGCTTGAAAATCTCAGCCGTAGATAATGACATTAAAGACTATGTTGCAATCAAGTGTGTCGTGTAGAAGTAGTAAGTGTAATCGTATAAGTCATTATGACCTCATTGCCAATTCACTTATCATCTGAGAAAGCTAGACATTTTAGCCAAGACTTTGTGGTAGGAAACACAGTCAAGAGTGATATCAAGGTCATATGGTGAGCACCTTCAAAGCAGTCAAAGCAGACACTGTTGGTATCCATATCCCCTTGGTATTCACCTCTACATACAAAAGGCTGCTTACCCCAAAACCTATAACTCTATCTGAGGGTGCAAGTGTAGAAAAGTTAATGACCGTGGAATGACCCTTCAACAATGATGGTAGGGATATCAGGGGCTAATAACCTAGCTTTCCAGACCCTTAGTTGGAACAACTTGGAGATGTGTTCTGTACTGTCACCCAGAGTTCCCTATAGGATTGAACTCCCATTGCCTATATTGGTAACCAGCATGAAAGTGTGTACTCTTTGTTGGATTTTTATTCCTTCCCTTCTTACTCCACTACTCTCTTGTTTCCTGGTGTGCCTCATAGCTAGATTCACACATGAAAATTCCACTATCAATTCCAATGTGTGTAGAAGGGGCAGTGTTTCTCCCATACCACCAAGCAATTCTCTGACACCAGCTGGGTGTCTTACAACTTGACTCAATTCTGACACTATCTACCTGGAGATAGCATCAGCTTGTGCAGGTTAACAGCTCAGTCCAAGAAGACTGCTCCTACTTCAAATGCCAATCAAAAATACAGGTTGCTATACATGCTTCTAACCATTTGACCATAAATCCGAAATTTCCATGATCCACTCAGTTAGTTTGCTAGAGTGGCTCGCAGAACTCAGGAAACCTGTTTACTTACTAGGTTACTGATTCACTACAAAAGATATTAAAGGATATGAGTCAACAGCCAAGTAAAGAGATATGTATGCTGAGGTCCCAAATAAAGGAGCTTCTGTCTTTGTGTAGTTTGGGGCCTGGCATAATGGCATGTGGAAGTGTTCTGATTCACCAGCCTGGAGACTCTGTATACTCCTTCCTTTTTGGTTTTTATGGAGGCTTCATTACATAGGCATGATTGATTAAATCATTGGCCATTTGTAACTGATTCAACTTTCAGCCCATCTCACTTTCCTGGATATCAGGGGATGGGACAGAAAGTTCTAGGTCTTTATTCCTGCCCTGACAACCAGCCTCCATCCTTAGGTGCCTACTAAAAGTCTTCAGAAAAAAAATAAAATAAAATAAAAGCCTTCAGATTAACAAACCCAATTGTGGTGGGAAGGGGCTTGTTATGAAAAAAGATACCCATTTACCTTTATTGGCTCTGAAGCATTTTCAGGAACTGAGGACAAGAGACCAAATATGAGGACAAAAAAGGGTCCCATTGCTCTTATTGGTCAGCAAATTCCAAGGGTTTGGGGAACTGTGAGCCAGGAACTATGGAAAATGTCCAAACTATATGACATTTGGTCAGCATCACTCAGATGACCAAAATATATTCCTAAATCACAGTATCTCACACTCAAACCTGTGACTCAGGATTTTTCTTTGGGGAAGCCCAAATCAAGATGGCAGCCTGCAAGTTTTTGGTTGGGTTCCCCCATATCTCTTGTTCTTTCTGTCATTCTCTATACCTCATATTTCCAACTGCAATTCCAGCTCCAAAATTTAGAGGCTCTTTCTCTGCTATAGCTATTACTGCAGGGTGGGAGTAATACTTCTATAGTAATCTTCCTTGGGTAAGGATTAGGTATTCAGTATTAATAGTACCACAGAAGCTTCCTGAGACAAGCAAGCCACATAGAATAACATTTAGGAAAAGGAAAAACATCAAAAAAAAGTTTTCTCTACAGAGCTCAAGACCTCAACCCCTTTGACAAACAATTCCTAAATGAAATCAGGAAAGTCAAGTTTGGGCTAGCTGCAGGTTATCTGACATCTCTCTCATCAATGCCTCCATCAACAAGATTTGGAGATTATATTCATCCTCAGACTTGTTGACCCAGATGGTATTACAGTGACCACATCAAGTTCATCAGACTCCTTGGAAAGTATAGTATTTATGCTGTAGGGACCAAGGCCAGGCCACCCCAAGATGACTACTTTAACATAAAGATTATTTTGAGTTAAAAAGCAATTGAAGCCCCATAGGTTTAAGAAAAGGTCTTTACATCTCCCCCCACCCTGTCAGCTACCTAAAAAGTGTTTGGATAGAGAAACTGTTCCAAGAAGAGAGCTCCCACCATAACTACATTCTGATATGAACTAGGTATGGTAGGAAAGAGCCTGGAAAGATCTACCTGGTCCAAATCTTCTGTGTCTTATTGTTGCTCATGGATCAGCAAATATTTACTTACTAAACATGCACTCTTTCATCTTCCTGTGAATTGCATTGATTCCCTTTGAAGTCCCAGGCCCCTACTCCCTTCTCCTTAATTTAGAATGATATATATACCTTATTTCGCCTGGACGTTTTTGGAATTTCCATGTCTGTGTGGATTCCCTGCACTTACACTATTAAATTTGATTTTCTTTCCTGTTAATCTATTTCCTATCAACTTGACTCTTTGGCTGGAAGGACCTGGGAGGGGACAGGAAGTTCTTGCTCCCTGACAATATAGAACTGGAAAATATTAACATTTCTAAATCTTTTAAGGCATGCAGTGTACTGAAGGGAGCAAGTACTTTATGAAAATAAAAACAATAATTAACCACTTAAATTTGATATTGCTAAAATCTGACCAAACTACTGTAGTATTTAGACAATGATGACAAAGCAAAAACAAGTAACTTTCAAAACAATCTCTTTCAGACCTGGCATACTAATTATTTTTTAACCTTTTTTCCCCTTTCTTACAAAACAATGAACAATGCTTACCAAGTCTTAAATAAAGGGTGACTCATTGAAACCTTCAAATAAATAATAGTACTCAAAGTTTATATGGTGGTTTTTTGTTTGTTTGTTTGTTTGTTTGTTTGTTCGTTCGTTTGTTTTACCGCAGAGCTCTAAAGACTATCAAATAATCATGGGACTTGCTAGGTCACCTATTTTATACCCAACACCATCTTACCCTTTGCCTTTTTGAAGAATTTTAAAAAGTAATTTCATGCATATAATCACTATATTCTTTTTTCAAAATTTTAAATTTGAATTCAATTTAATTAACATTTAGTGTATTATTAGTTTCAGAGGTAGAATTTAGTGATTGATTGGTTGCATATAACACCCAGTGCTCATTACATCAAGTGCCCTCCTTAATGCCCATCACCCAGTTACCTCATCCCTCTACCCACCTCCCCTCAGCAACCCTCAATTTATTTCCTATAGTTAAGAGTTCTCTTATGGTTTCCCCCCTCTCTGGTTTTGTCTTATCTTCACTATATTTTAAATGGTCCTAGAAATAGAGATTTCTTAATTCATCATTTATTTTTTCAGTTATTCATCAATATAATAAATTTTCCATTCGTCCATCCATTCATCCACCCACTCATCCATCTACTTCCAAATTTATTAAGAAGCCACCACATGTGAGGTCTTATGCTAAGTTCTGGCTATATAGTAGTGATCAACACAGATATGGCCCTGAGTTCTCATGGAAGCAATGGTATGGTGAATTCTATAGCATAAATTCTTTTTGTAAAGCTTTTATTTATTTATTTATTTATTTATTTATTTATTTATTTATTATAATTTTTTAAAAGATTATTTATTTATTTATTCATAGAGACACACACAGAGAGAGAGAGAGAGAGAGAGAGGGAGAGACACAGGCAGAGGGAGAAGCAGGCACTATGCAGAGAGCCTGACATGGGACTCGATCCAGGGTCTCCAGGGTCACACCCTAGGCTGCAGGCAGCGCTAAACCGCTGTGCCACCAGGGCTGCCCTTTGTAAAGCTTTTAAAAAAAGATTTATTTATTTATTTGACAGAGAGAGAGAACAAGGGGGAAGGTAGAGGGAGAGGGAGAGAAAGAATCCCAAGCAGACTCCCTACTGAGTGGCGAACCCAACACAGTGTTCAATTTCACAACGCTGAGATCATGATCTGGGCTGAATTCAAGAGTTGGACACTTAACTGACTGAGCCACCAAGGCACCCGTATGGCATAAATTCTAATAAGATTTCTGTGATTATACTATTTCCATCTAAAATATTTTTTGAAATAGATTATTCCTAATTAAGACTCAGGTAGCTAATTTGCGATATAATATAATACATTTAAACTACACAGATAAAAAAGGTAAGAACACTTCGAAAGAGAACGAAAGGCCTTGTGTAAATAGAGCTGAGTTCAATACACCCAGGCCTATGCAGGCTGAACTGACTAGATCACACTGTGAGGTGTGCCCATCCTTCACTTGGCAAAGGGTGGGACCCATGGAAACCTATATTCTAGTCAACCTGTTTTAATGTTCTGTTGAGTTGCTTTTTTTTTTTCTTTTTAGTAAGTGAACAGAGCCTGCAATCAAGGCAAAGTCTGGGATAAGTATATCTAAGATTCTCATGTCACAAATTCTTCTGTTCCCTGGTTCCTAAAGCTTCTAAAAGGGCAGATTAATAATGATTCCTGATTTAGGGAACAAACTGAATCATCATGCTGAAAGAAATAGAACATTTCCTCTTGAGAAATAGATATTTCTGGCACATCTTGCTTAGCCTTGGATGTCTTTAAGGTGGGGTTAGCTCACCCACAGAGCCAACTTCTTAAGAAGAGTAAATGTACTCACCTTTATTGTCGTGGTTTCACTACAGCAATTGTTGTAGCTATGTTTTCTTTTTTTAAAGAGTTTGTTTATCCATTCATGAGAGACACAGAGAGAGAGGCAGAGACAGAAGCAGGATCTCTGCGGGAAACCGAGACTTGATCCCGGGACTCCAGGACTATGCCCTGAGTCAAAGGCAAACTCTCAGCCACTGAGTTACCAGGCAACCCTCTTGTTTTTTTGTTTGTTTGTTTGTTTGTTTTTTATCTGAGTCAGAGGTGGGTTGAACAAACCTGGTGATCTAGATCTCTCCCTCCCCCTACCTGGGGAAACTGTTGATAAACTACAAGAGAATTAGGCCTTAAATATATAGACCCAGAATGGCAGAGCAATTATTTGTCCTGCAGGAATTCTGAATGACTCACATTTGACTGAAGATTCTGTTCTCATGTTCATATCTTCATTATAATAATTGTTGGATCATAATATAGTTGTTTTGTACATATCTCCATTATTACTATTCTCTATGTGTCATCTTTATAACAATTTTTGGAGCATGGTATATTTGCTTATTTGTGTGTCCATGTTTGCTCACTGGACTATGAGTTTCCACAGGGCAAAAGTTGTATCTTTTCCCATTGATATATCCAGCAACTAGCAACTAGCACTGTGCCCTGAACCTAGAGGAGCTCAGTAAGTGTTTGTTGAGTGAATGAATGAAGGAATCTCTCTGAATGCTCCATAGTAAGGGTTTAGGAGTCTATCTGAATTGGTTGTTAACACAGTCAGTCTGCACAGTTGGCTGTTCTGTTCACATGCGGGCCTGTTTTGTTTTTCTACAACATTACTAATATTCAGGGTATTATTATATCCCACTATCTTCCAATAGAGTTGCTTTTATAGTCTGGATGAAAAAACTGCTGCATTATTTCAAATGATTGTGAAATAATAAAGCAAATAAAACCTCAAATGCCAGAAAACATTATTTCCAGGGAACTTTACAAAAAATAGCTCTACAAGATCCTCTTACAAAATATACACAAAAGGAGAAAATAGTGTTACAGATTACTGAGTGCCACGCATTATTTTTACAATAGGAATAAGAATGTTTGCTATGCAGCAATGTGTGGTTAAGACAAAAATATCTTCTCAAGTAAGCCAGGGTATTTTCTCCATGTTAAGCCACAGCATGGAACAGTGAGGGAGAAATGATTTATTGATGATAGCATTTAAAAACTACTTTTCTGAATCAATTCTTGTTTAAATAGGACAAGGTATGGGCAGCCCGGGTGGCTCAGCGGTTTCGTGCCGCCTTCAGCCCAGGGCCTGATCCTGGGGACCTGGGATTGAGTCTCACGTAGGGCTTCTTGCATGGAGCCTCCTTCTCCCTCTGCCTGTGTCTCTGCCTCTCTCTCTATCTCTGTGTCTCTCTCTCTATGTCTCTCATGAATAAATAAATAAAATCTTTAAAAAAATAGGACAAGGTGGAAAGCTAAAGTCATTTGGGATTTTGGAGGATCTGGACATAAGGGCATGAAGACATGCTCGTCATTGTTTAGAGCATACATCAGGTATAGAAATATTAAGTTTCTGATTTCATCTGGTAGGATTGAGTGGAGATATATTTAACAGAAAACTTTACATAATAGTGGATTAAGCAAAAGTGTTTCTTTTCTTTCATGTAAAAGAATTCCTTAGGTAAAGAGTAAAGGATTGCCATAAAGGCTCCTTCTTTTTGCTTCACTGCCATAAACATTTAGCTTCCATTAAAATTTGCCTCATGGTTCCAACATTGTTGCTGATGTTCTAGCCACCACATCTGCAACCAAGGTAGTAGGAGGAAGGAAGGGGGAAAGGGCAGTCCTTCCTACTAAACCAGCTCTCTTTAAAGGAACTTCCTGGAAGTTCTCAGCTGGTGACTTTCACTTACATCTCCTTGACCACTTCTAGCGGTGAAAGAAGCTGGAAAACACCATTTTTAAGCTGTGTACATTTGTGGCCCCAAAGAAAATTTGAGTTTTGTTATCAGAGAAGAGAGGAGATGGCTGATGAGAAGCAAACCAGCTAGTCTCTGCTACTGGACGAACCAGACAGAACACAGCTAAAAAACCATAATTTTTCTTGGAGTTATTGGATAATCAGGGACTAATGGGCTAATGTATGTATAGATACTCCAAGTGTGAGCACATTTCATGCCTGTGGCCAGAGCAGGGAGGCCAAGAGTACTCTCTAGGGGAAAGGCAGGCTGTTGATCTGTTGAAATGTCTCATGGGGTAGTTAATATTCATTATGCTGGTGAATTTACCAAAGTTCAGGGTTTGACCTTCATTACTGCAGGGATTGAACCTTGATTCTTACCAGCACAGAGAGTGAATTTGACCCTTGAAGAAAAATTCAAATAACCCTAATTTAAAGGTTAAAAAAATATAACAGATGTGGAAAATCACAATATTTATTAATTTGCAATAAGAAATAACTGTCACAGGGAGCAGAGTGCTCACAAAAGTTTGGTTGATGAGCATGGGATTAGAAAAAGACCAAGTTAGTCAGCTGAATGCTTAGTGAAATCGGGCTAACATGAGCATGGGCTTGGAAGTCTAAGGGCTCGCCTTCCTCCCTTCCTCATCAATTCTGGTTGGTCCACGGCCTGTGTTGCCTGCTTTTCCCTGTATCCATGGCTATCCTCCTTTCCTTCAGACTGGGATGCTCATCTTGAGAATTGTTAATCTTCAAACAGATTGCAGGCAGTCTTGCAGGCTTGTGAACTTCAACAACTCTTCAGAGTGATCTTGTGGATCTCTGCCCTGAGACAATATATATGAAGTTTAAATTTTAACTTTCAAAGGACAATTTCATTCTACTTACTCCTGAGTTTTCAAGAGAAGCCTCAGTGTAGACCCTTCTTGAACACAATATTTGCATGCCAATCTGGAGTTGACTGATGTAATTGAGCAAAAGGACTGAGCAAGTTAAGGTTAGTAAACAGGAAGTCAATGTGTGAAACCTTAAAAGCTGGGCTTAGTCATTCAATACAAGGAACCCACCTGTTCAGCCAGCATGCACTTGATACTCAAATGTCTCCCAAGACAATGTATGAGTAGCTGTGCGTTGTGCCTCAGTAATCTCATGAAATTGTAAGCTTCAGAGAGATCTGAGCATTGGCCTTAGACAAGTTGAACAGTCTCTTTTCTCCATCACGTGTGTGCCCCGTCATAAACCGAGAGCTTAGTCAAAGAGGAAGAGGGTCTCTGACAGAATGAGAGCAGTTCTTTCCTTTAATGAGATACCTTTCTGAAGCAATCAAGTGTGAAGCACTGCTTTTCCTAACACTTCAGGATAAATGGAGATTTATTATGTGCAAAAAAAGGATAGGACTAAATCTGCTACCTGCTTCTAGACTGGTTAGGCACTCACCTGAATTCATCTTGATTTATTTTATGCATGATATTGTCCTGATTGTTTTTAGGGCTGTCGCTTTCTATTAAAACTAGTTGGACATAAAATAAAGCATGAAGCTTTTTTTTTCAGTGTCTGAGGAGAAGGCAAATGTGCTCTGTCCACAGTCACGAAGAAGGGGAAAAGTGCGATAATTTAGAATGACAACAGCCAATTATGTTCCCCTAAATTCTCTGAGCAATTTTCAAAATCTAGATATTTACCTCATTTTGACACTCAACTTTTCTTTGAGGTCATAGATGGAATCAAATAATGTCTCCAAGACAGACTTTCCCAAACCAAAACACCATATTCTTTTAGGCTAGGTTGGGAAGACTTTGGTATCTTTAATAAAATATTACTTCCCTGAGAAGATGAGCAATATTTTTCAATTGTGGGCTCCATCATCAGCTACTTGTCAAAATAAACTGTTTATCTTCCAATTTAAGAGTCACCAGATCTGCTATAGCTGTTGACAGAAGCTTCCTCTCTGGCAGTCTTATCTGGTTTGACTCTTGGATACGAACAGCGTGGAGTCTAAAATCAAAACAAGTCTCAGATTTTAGTGAAACTTTTCAGGATACTTACAAACTGCAACTAGAGGGAAACTCACCCTTCCTTTTGCTAGATTAAAGAGACTTGCAACTCTATATTCCATGGATTTGTAATTTAGATGAAAAATATAATACTTTTTTTTATGGTGAGTCCAGAGTCTCTCTAACTTCCCCTTTCTTTTCTTAGGAAAGATAGCCTGGGATTTCTGGGTCAAAATCAGTTTATTTTTAATGAGTCAGAATGATACAAAATGAAATACTGAAAGAACCTTTTTTTTTTAACTACTTACTTTCAGAGTAGTTTTAATTTTAATTATGTTCTCTTTTAACCCAGTGCTTCCACTTATCAAGTATTTCTAGTGGAGTAATCCTGGTGAATGGTTTCTGAGAACCATAACAAAAACAAATAAAAGCATCCATTTTTATATGAATGTAAGAAAACCCAATGGTGGCACCAAGAAAGCCCAAATGAAATATAGAGGCTGAGAATAACCCTTTGGTTTCTAGCTGTTGAAGAAAAAGCTTTAATGTTCACCACGATCAGATTAGAAATTGTCAGGACTCTAATCACGGGGCGGCGACAGTCAAGGACGAAGAGAGTCTCCAGTGCATTTACTGAATGGCACCCTGGTCTGCAGGCCTCAGTTCACGCTGAAGGGCTTATAAAGGAACAATCCCATGATACATATTGTTCTTTCTTGTAGACATTTTTAAGGATGTTCATTATCAATGGCTTTCAGATTTGGCCATTTATCAGAATCATTTGAATTGCTTTTAAACAGTGCAGATTTCCAAGCCCACCTCAAGCCCATTCAATCTGAACTTCTAAGCAAGGGGTAGGGGCAACATGTGTTACAAAAGTATCTTCTCAAGTGATCTGATGCAGTCGGTAGGGATGTGGGAGCCCTGGCACAGCCATCTTTCAACATAGATAACCAAAAAAGTTATCTCCAGGCCCCGTGCTAGCACCAGTGATCCTATGTCTGAGCAAATACATTTATTTTTATTTCCTGGATACTGTGATTCATATAACCGATTGTGTTGCTCTTTTTGCATTGATTCAAGTGAAGCCTAAGAGGCAAATATGGCTCCTTCTAGCAACAATATTGGAAGAAAATAGTGGCCCTTTGACTATTAACAGTTCTGTCTTCATCTTCTCCTTCTTCAAAGATCTCATTTCTCCCTGGCTTCTGTTTCTTCACCAAATTATTTCTTATATATATATATTTTTTTCTACCTTTTTACCCCCTTTACCCATTTCTCCCATCTCCCAGCTCCCCACCTCTGGCAGCCACTGATCTGTTCTCTGTATCTATGAGCTTGAAGCTGATGTTTATAAGGGAGATAATAGGATATTTGTCTTTGTCTGACTTATTTCACTCAGCATGATGCCCACGAGGTGCATCCATGTTGTCACAAATGGCAAGATTTCATCCTTTTTTTGGGCTAAATATATAATATGTAATATATAATACATAATTATATATACATTATACATATATGTATAACATACTATACATTGTATGTTACTGAATATTATATATATATATATATCACAGTTTCTTTATCTATTCTTCCATCAATGAATACTTAACTTGCTTCCATATCTTGGCCATTGTAAATGATGCTGCAGTGTGCATGGGGGTGCAGATAATTTCTCAAATTAGTGTGTTCACTGTCTTCAGATAAATACCTGGCAGTGGAATTTCTGGATCATATAACATTTTCTATTTTTAATTTTTTGGGGAAAATATTTTTAATTTCATATTTGGTTTTATGGCAGGTATTTTTGTACTTTGCCTCAAATCCTGTGTGGAACAAAGTGTGACAGAAATAAATAATAAGTACTATCCTAAATATTTGTATAAGCCTTGATAATTTTTTCTTCACTTGAATTGGGGTGTTTGAATTTACTGTTTATTAATTTAAAAACGCAGTTTAGGGTAAATCACAGCAGAAATCACAATATAAACCTGGTTGCAGGTGGTGCTTGGCTGAAGGTTTGTTTAATCACCTTTTGCCCTCTGGGGGAGTGTGAGTGGAGTGGGGAGCATATCATTTGCTGTATCTCGTTTCCATAAAAGACAAGGACATAGTCTAACTTTTATTCAGAATGAAATCAGCAGAGTAAAAACACAGCAGTTACAGATATGAAAAAGAACTTGATTCCTTGACAAAATCAGTCCTAAAGGAGTAGGAGTGGACCGTAGCTGTGCTCCACTTTACATACAGCTACATAGGAAGACAAAGGTGGTCTCTAGAACATCTTATGAAAACAAAAGAAGCAACTGGTGGATCCAAGAAAATCATTTGTGGTCATAGTCTGCATGAGGTGGCTCAAGCTTGCTTTTAATCCAAGCCTGGTATTTCTGGGTTATTAGGGTGTAGATTCCAGGCTTTTTGGCATCACCACATTCACGACCTGCAGAGACTAAGGCATAGAAGGCACCTTTGCAAACCAAAGGGCCACCTGAGTCACCCTAGAAAAGAAGAAAATAGATATTTGGTGAGAAGCTGTTGAACTTTTTCTGCCATCAATGACTCATTACTCAAAAGATTGTTATGTGGGTCCTTGGTTTCCCTGTGTCCTGAAAAGTGTCTGATACAGCCCCTTACTCAGTGTGGGTTGTCTCTGTCTCTGGCCAGGGCAATGATTCCGTCCATCTGTCTGTCTGTCTCTACATCCCTGTGTCTGTCTAGGACCATATTTCCACCCATCTGTCTGTGTGTTTGTCTATCTCTCTGTCCATGTCCCTGTCTCTGTAGGATTACATATGTATACAAAGATCGGTAATCAATGATATAGAACTTTATTCATTAAGGAATGAGTAGATATAAAGTTTAAAGTAATTCACTGAAATGAAAGAAATGTTTAAGTTGTGAACTTCATTTTGGTGCTCACAGAGCTGACACCAAGTTGCTACTGAGATGGGCAGAAAAGAGAAATGTATCGTAGTAAATACATTGGTGGCAGGGACTCTATCTTATTTTTTATCCTGTTTTTGCATTCACCTATAATTGAACATAATGTTCTGCACATACACAGCACCTCGTAAATCCATCCTCAGTGAACTGATTCTTGAGGACTCAGAACTAAACATGTAACTAAAATTCTGTCAAGGAAAATCACAGGGTGATAGGAGGGGGCTTTCAAATCTGAAGAGCAGCCTTTGCCTCTGCTGCCACTCACATTGTGAACTGCAGCACTTTGTGCTCTGGTTGCCATGGAAATAGAGGCTTAGGGGTATGACAATCTTGGGGCACAGCAGATACACGTGATCTTTAAAACCACCATGCTCTCTGCTCGACAATGCTTCATACAGTATGATGTGAATAGTGCATTCTAATTCCTTAAAAATTAGTAATCAATCCATCTGTGTGATTTATCACCTGTAATCACGAACACCTATGTTTTTTTACTGCCTCAGGAAACAAAAGATTCTGAAAAGTATGACTCCTGTTCCTTTTAGTCAATGTGTCAACGTTATTTAAGAAACACACACGAGGGGATCCCTGGGTGGCTACGCGGTTTAGCGCTTGCCTTCAGCCCAGAGTGTGATCCTGGAGTCCCAGGATCGAGTCCCACGTCGGGCTCCCTGCATGGAGCCTGCTTCTCCCTCTGCCTGTGTCTCTGCCTCTTTCTCTCTCTCTGTGTCTCTCATGAATAAATAAATAAAATCTTTTAAAAAAAGAAAAGAAACACACACTATATATTTGAGCTTCTTGCATTTGAGCCTTCCAACACCTTTGATTGATTACCTTGAATGGTGGGTTTGGGGGGAGGGGCGCAGAGAGGGAGTTATCTTTCAGTCACCATTAGTGACCTCAGCCAAAGTTAGGCTTTCTAAGGACTGTGACATCCCCCAGAAGAAGCCTGTAAACATTATCAGATATAGTCTGTCATCCTGATTAACAGACATTGAATGAGTACTTATGTGTTGGGGACGTTTTTACGAGTTGTTCACACTGGTAGATGAGAAAGAACAGAGAACTCAGTGCAGGACTGGAGAGGAACTCTCTGGAGTTATGATTTTGTGTTCTCTGTCCCTCTCCTCTGTGCTAGGGAGCAAATGGAGCCTTGACTGCATATAGCACAGCGCTCTGAGATGTCTATTTGACTGGCAGACTCTTACCTGGCAGGAATCCTTCTGGCCTCTGGTGTCTCCTGCACATACCATGTCTGCAGTTATAATAGGGTTGTGGTTGTAATAACTTGGGCTGTTGCAAAGTTTTCGATTTATGACAGTAACAGTGACTTCGCGAAGGGTATCAGAGATCCTTAAACATTGTGGGTCGGTGGCTCCCCAGCCAGTAACCTGGCATTTTGTTCCAGCTCTGATATCATTTTTGGAGCTTGGGTGGAGCAGCTGGACATATTTGTCAAGCGTTGCAGCCGTGTGAAGCTGACAGATTGAAAAGAGAATAAATGATCATTCATTCCCAGTAGTATTCTGCTATTAGTCTGAGCAATATATGTGTGGTCCCTCTGGTCTAGGAAGGCATCCCTCTTCTTGAATCTACTTTGGTGGTAGCCTGCAGCTGTATTTGTGGTTGTTGCTTTTCTGAAATGCTCTCCAACCCCTGTAGAGCTCAATGATGCTTGGGGAGGGAGCTTAGACAGAGCAGGAATTTTGCCCAGTCTTAAGCAAACTGGCCTTTGCTCTGCATTGGATGGTTTTCTGTGGAATAACATCCATAGGTCATGACTTTGAGGGCTGGGCTGTTTCCTGCAGGATAAGACCCTTGAGTATGGTCTAGACTAAGTTTGAACTAAACTAAGTATGGTCTAGACTAAGTTATAACTCACTTATGTGTCCCTGAATTCACTTGTCTCTGTTGCATATAGGACTTGTATTTTTTATTTGTTAATGATAAAAGCACTTGGGAAAAAGGCTTTCAAAGGGGGATCCTTGGATTTGTTGGGATGTTCCCTCCCACATATATGAGCATCAGGGCTGCTTTTTCTTGTTTAAACACAGACCTGATGCATTGGTGATAAATTCTTGTTTCTTTCAAAGCAGTATGTGAAGTAAAATGGGCCCTTCCAGGATATGTCACAATTACCTCAAACATGTGGCTGGTGCTAACAAAACGTTTTTATGTAACAACTGAACTATGGTGTATAAGAATGCTGGAGAAATGGAAGGAAGGCAACACTACATACCTTAATCAGCATAATGTCATTTGACTTACGATGTGATATAAATCTTGAGAATGGTATAAATTTTTCAACCTCAAATGTTTGTTTGGAGGCTTCATTCTTTGAGAGAGAGTGTGCTCCTAAAATCACTTTGAAAAACTGGACTTTTTCATGCCTAAAAAAAGAAAGAATAGAAGTAATAGATCAAATCCCAAATAGCCTAGTGAGGAAGAGAAATGGTGGAAGACACACAGGAACAAGGACCACCTATTTGGATTAGGTGGAGTGACAGAGGTCTTAGTGGACCCAAGCATGAATGAATGATATCAAAGGCCAAAAGACTTTCTCTCAGACCCACCCCGCTTCCCTAGTATCGCAAAAGAATATCAGGACTTATATCCTACTTATATCCTACTGTGGGGAAAAGAAGTAAAATTCTAATTGACTGATATCAAGTTTACAACAAAATTATATCAATATATGTATTTTTTTTATTTTTTTTTAATTTATGATAGTCACACAGAGAGAGAGAGAGAGAGAGAGAGAGAGGCAGAGACACAGGCAGAGGGAGAAGCAGGCTCCATGCACCGGGAGCCCGACGTGGGATTCGATCCCGGGTCTCCAGGATCGCGCCCTGGGCCAAAGGCAGGCGCCAAACCGCTGCGCCACCCAGGGATCCCTATATCAATATATGTAAAATGAAATTATGTTTCTCAAGTTGTGGGTTGAGATTTATACCCACCATTGTTAATTTTTAATTAAGGTAAAATATACAGAACATAAAATTTATAACTTAAACCATTTTTAAATGCACTGTTCCATGGCATTAAATATATTTACATTGTTGGTCATTTATCACTACCATCAATCTCCAGAACTTTTTCATCTTCTCAACATTAAGTGTTTTAGTAACTAAAAGGTAAAGACTCAACTGTGCATTTGCTAATCTGGTATATCCAGACCTCAACCCAGGGCAACATGGGGAATAAGATCCATTATGTGGCTGTCAGATAAGCTATGTTCTGTCCTGTTAATTAGAAAGATAATTCAGACAAGGATAGAAAGCTTTCATCAAGGTGAAAAATTACTCCTGATTTGAAATATAGATACTGTAGGGTTAGTAGCCATTGATAACTCCATTGTGGAAATTTAGAGGATATAAAAAGATGAGTAAGATAAAGAAACAACAGTTGTTTTTTTGTTTTGTTTTGTTTTGTCTTACCCCAGTAATATACAGCTCCAGTACCAGTGTTTTGATAGTGCCACAATTGATTTGATTCACTGCATGTTGAAAAAATTATATTTACCTCTAGTTATGAAAACAGAAATAAGTTTTTTTGAGATCTTGAAAACACCTTGGGGCATTCAGCATACTATAAAAAAAATCCCATTTTGATGTGTGCCATTAGGAATCAGCTACAAATCCGTTAGAAAGCAGGGAAGATTCTAAAAAGACTTACACTCGTTTACATTTAACTACTTCATTGTCACTTGGAAAAGGGATCAAGATAGATTACATTAAAAACATCCATGCCCAGTCAGATGGAGAAAGACAAAAACCATAGGATTTTGCTTATATGTGGAATCTAAAAAAAACAAAGCAAATGAACAAACAGAAACAGATTCACAGACACATAGAACAAACTGGTGGTCACAGAGGGGAGGGGTGGGCGGATAGGCAAAATAGGTGAAGGGAATTAAGAGGTACAGACTTTCAGTTATAAAATAACTCAAGGGGTTGAAAAGTACAGCAGAGGGAATATAGTCAATAGTATTGCAATAACTTTCATGACAGTATGTGAGTATACTCATAGTGAGTATTTCATGATGTGCGTAATTGTCAAATCACTATGTTATACATCTGAAACTCATAATATTGTATGTCAACCATACTTCAATTAAAAATAAAAACAGAAGCACCTGGGTGGCTCAATGGTTGAGCATCTGCCTTTGGCTCAGAGGGGCAATCCCGGGGTCCCAAGGTGGAGTCCCACATCTAGCTCCCCGCAAGGAGCCTGCTTTTCCCCCTGCCTATGTCACTGTGTCTCTCATATGTAAATAAATAAAATCTTAAAAATAAATAAATAAATTTTAAAAAATTAAAATAAATAAACACACACATTCATTCATACACTCAGATTAAAGATTAATAGGAATTAAAAGCCACAGAAACATGCAGAAAAAAGAAGAAAGTGTTGTATCAGGTTTGAAAAATAAGCTCAGGACTACAATGGGGTAGGTTTGCATATGGTAGGGCTTGACTGCCGGGAATGACCACTCTTCAGTTTCTACCAAAAGAGTTTATTTTGGTCTATTTTGGGAATTTCAGCTCTATTTGTTGAAAAGTTTGCCTATTGCAAAATCAGGATGGGGATGAAATTTCTCAAAGGATGTGGATCAGATTTCCTAGGATTGATTTAAACTCAAATTCAACATACTCGTGAAACCCAAACTTTGGGGGGAGGGGACAGTGGAGAATGATAACAAATCCCCAGGACTCCTGCTTTAACGGAAAAGATGGATACATGCATAAATAATGAACACAAGGATGGCTGTGGGGTATAAATGCGGGTGTAGAAGATGAATTTTGATTAGGGGATGGGTGCTGAGAAAATTTTTGGTTTTCCTCATCTTTTGTCAATTTCCTTGATTAGTTAATGCCTTTGAAATATTTTGGTTATTTTTCTCTCCACTGGGACAAGTTAATACTCAAAACAATGCAAACAGACCATGAATGGTTTCGGACTTTCCATTTCCTGATACACTTCAGCTGTAATCTATACTACAAAGGTCAATTTTTCTCCCCACAGGATACCTGGAATTACCTGAGTTCTAGGATGCCACCTCCTTAGCTAAACACAGGTCTGAATTCACACAGAGAAGTAATAAAGCAGTATTTTCATTTGTTTATTGTAGGGTTTCTCCATGGGTGGTCTTTGCTTCAGAATTATCTGAATTATTATGTTTAAAATGCAGCTTTCTGAGTTCCACCCTGGACTTACCTAGAACAAAACTACATGTAGAGCAGGAACCAATGTGTTGCTTAAATAATCTTTTTCTGTCTACTGAAACATCATTTCTTTTCTTTTTTTTTTTTAAGATTTTATTTATTTATTTGAGAGAGAGAGAGAGCACAAATGAGGAGGGTGGAGCAGAGGGAGAAGGAGACTCCGCACTGATCAGGAAACCCAATACCGGGCTTGATCCCAAGACCCAGAGATCATGACCTGAACAGAAGGCAGACAGTCAGCCCACTGAGCCATCCAGGCACCCCAAAACATCATTTCTACTGGGCCTAAAAAGAACCCTTTCACAGTGTTGTTCAAGTTGATGTACTGTATAGCCCTAATTGATGGAAGAGTTCTTTGGCTAAAGATGACACACATGATAAGTAGGGAAACTGAGCTTTTGTGATTCCAAGTCCAGTGTTCTTTTCCATGAAACTTCTGGAAGCCTCATGCCAAGCCCCATCAGGCCTCTTATTTCCTCTGCCAGTTTACCTTGACACTGAGCTGTGTTTCTGCTTTGGCCCACTCCTCCAGGGCTGACAAAGACAGAGTCCTTACTCCCTGGAGGTCTCTTTAGTCTAAGAGAGGAAGGAATTACCTGGCTGTCAGAGAGGGATTGTTACAGTCCCATCCTCAACATGCCTTGGTCATTAGACTTGTGCCTCAGTGACTACCATGGAAGGTACAGATAATAACATGATGACATGATATAAAAGTTGTTATGTTACTGTGCTGTGCCATGTTTTGTGCTAACAGTTTACATATTGTCCCTCAGGATTATCCCCACTTTGCAGATGAGAAGACTGAGGCTCAGGTAACTTCACAAACTTGAGAAAGCCCCATCGATATTAAGGGGAGGCTCCAGGATGCAAATGCAAGTGGGATTGCAGCTCATCTGGTTTGAGCCCAGGCCTGAACCTTCACCATTCCACTCTGGATGCCCTGAGCGGTCTGAGATGGGGTGAGGCCACGTGAAAGGGGCTGTGCCAGTTCATCTAATTTATAGCCCAGGCAGGTGAGAGAAGTGGGGCTCAGTGTGTGGGGGGGATTCAGGAAGACAGTGGAAAACAACTGGTGAAAGTTTTGCTTCTGATAAATTGAAATGTTGAAAAGATTAGACAAGAAGCTTTTTAATGGGTTTCCTTTTACAGTTGGCAAGGCAACTAATAGAACGGCCAAAAGATGCAGTAAGGACTGCGTGGATGGGTAGAGAGAAGGGGGCACCTCAGATTTGGCTTCCTTCACCATGAGAGCTGAGCCTGGAGTTAGTAAGCTATTCCCCCAGGATACTTGGGAGTACATTTGTGGGAAGCCACCATTAAACTATTTCATAAATATTTTGGATTTCATAAAGCTTAATATTTTTCCAAGCACCAAACCGCCTACATTTTTACACCCAAGTGTCCTGGAGAGGAAATTTGATCCACATATTCTGGAGTTCTTTAAACTCTGGCCATTTAAAATGGTATTTAGCAAGAGTTGGTTTTTCTTTTCTTTTCTTTTTTTAATTCCAAGATATCTTTTCCCCAATTTGTCAGTTTGAGGACCCACTCCTATCAAGTCAAGTTCACTTGACAAAATTTTAAATTCAAATTAATAATATTATTTACTTTTGGATAGCACTTTATTGGCTTGTGAAGGACTTCACACACTGTGTTTATGGCTTAGAAAAAAAAGAAAGTCCTCGAATTTATTTCCTTCTTTCTATCCAGACTTTGTTGAACATTTATAATAAGTCAAGGTCTGTGTCTGGGGAAGTTAGAATCCACCTGAATGTGTCCTGTAAGGATATATGAAGACATACATATTTTGAATTGAATGAACATTTTTTGATAGTCACCCTCTGCCTGGCTGGTCCCCGGGAGACAAGTGCTCTAAAAGGGACAGAAATGATAGGGACACAAGAGTGATTTCTATGACAGCTAAAACTCCATTTGAATGAAGTAGCCATATTAAGCTGGAGATTAGTAGCTTGCTATTTAGAAATAAAGCAGAAATTCTCACTTTCTGCAGGCTTCAAAATTTCTAAATTTGTGACTAGTCTTATTAAAATGGGGGCAATCGACATGGAGAAACAAATCAATTCAGTTGTTCCATAGCCTGGCAAGCAAACCATTATGGCTTTTCCTTTTGCAAAGGTTGCAGTATCCCAAGAAGAATTTGGGACTTTTTTAGCTGGGGTAAGAGAATTGCAGACTGAAATGTACTTTGAGAAAGTTCCTGTTCTAAGCATCTCAGGGAAATAGATCTTTCTTTCCTTGTAGAAATCATCTAGAACTTTTTTTTTTTTCCCTGCTGGGAAGCTTGTTGCCCCCTTACAGCTGTGATTCCCAAACTGTGGGCCTCAGACCTCTGGGGTGGGAGGTGGGGCATAGGAGTTAACATAAGAGGTCTAAAAATCTATAACAAAGCAGGCTTCTCCTACATATAGCAATAACATCTGCAACTTATTTGTGCTTACTGTATGCTAAGCATATTAAAATATTCAAATAGATACTATTTAATTCTCCAAACCCCATGAAGCAGGAACTACTATTATCATTCTCCTTTTGAAAAATGGGAAAGTAGAGGTGTAAACCCAGGCTGCTTTATGAGGTCAGGAACACTGCTGCTCCAATTCCTACCATTGCTGCCTTCCCTGGCCCTCCACAGAGGACTTGGATCTGTCCAATGGCCTGCCTGGGAGAAGTGCCCAGATCTCCTTGAAAATGAAAACTCAGGGCAGAAAACTCGGATGTGCAAGAGAGAAAGTAAACTCCATCTGTTGATCAGTAATTAGAGAAGCTGAGAGTAGATCAAAATCTTGCCATTCACCACAGCATGGATGGACTTAGAGGACATTATGCTTGAAGAAAAAAGCCAGAGAAAGACAAATACCATATGATTATATATGTGGAACCTAAAAACAAAACAAAACAAAAAACAACAAAACAAACAGTAACAACAAAAAAGAGAGAAACAGACTCACAAATACGGAGAACAAAGTGGTGGTTGCCAGCAGGCAGGAGTGGGAGGATGAACAAAATGGGCAAACAATTAAGAGCTACAAACTTCCAGTTAAAAATAAGTAAGTCACAGAGATGAAAAATACAGCACAGGGAATTGAGTCAATAATATTGTAATACCCTTAATCACGGTGAGCCTATCATAATGAACATAATTATTGAATCACTATGTTTTATACCTGAAATTAATTTTAATATGATATGACAACTATATTTCAACGAAAGAAATACACATATATGTATGATGGAACTGTTATTCATACCCCTTGACATTACATCCCTGTTCATCAAACATTACTGTGCTCATTAAACTTAGAATGTTAGAAACATAATTCTCTTCTGGGAGAAGTGAGCTTCGCTTCTAGCCGGTGGAGGTAAAACACACCAGCCCAGAGTAGGTACTCACCGAGGGCGAGGGCGGCAGTGGGCTGCTGATAGCACCCATTGTGGGTGAATCAGCACTCCTCCACAGAGATGTTGGCCGCGGTACTGAATGGAGGCCATGAATGGCCTGGAATGTGCCGACACTTCTCTCCCTCCAATAATCTCCATGCTGAAACCTGCAGAAGAAGACCCAAAGATTTAATATGAAAGATCCAAGAAGATTATTTCATGTAATTCTTTTGACAGTCATTATATCATTTCAAAGATTTAAAAAACACTACAATCACCTAATAGCTATTATAATTTTACTGATAAGCAATTGTATAATACACTTAATAGTATATAACATATAATTGTATATAACTTAATGATTTAATGATAAACATAACTCATAATAAAGTTTAGAGGGATAGACATGGTTGTGAAAAATCATTTTAATTGAACAGTAACAACACAATCACTAGAAATTCATTTAATGCACAGATGTGGTAGGTATAGGAGATACTTACACTGTGCAGTCATGTAAGCTCCAGCAATTAGGAAAAATAGAGAAAAAGAAGAAAACTTCCTCATTTTAATAGCTGTAAGAAGCTTAGATGAAATATTCTGACTGGTGAAGGAAGAAGGTTCTGAAGACTGAGCTTTGACTTTGAAAGTTTAATCTCTCTCACCACAAGTGCTCCAGACAGTAGTGTTGGAACGTGAATGTTGGTTTTTCACACCTATGTTTAAAAGTGCTTATCAATTTGAGGAGACCAGATCTATGGTTTTAGCACTTTTTATATGTATATGCAATAAAGAACTCATTACAGGAGGTAACTATCTTCAATATCTGTATGAGTACTCATGTTATAAATGGTGAAAAAATAAAAAATATCCAAGTGATAAGAACTTAATAAAGTTGCAGACAGAATCCAAAGATGTTCATTGCTCTATGGCAATACATATTATTTTTCCTGGTGGGAAAAGGTGCCTATCATATTTGGTTTCTCTCTATTTTCAATTTGGACATAGATTTATTATGTGGAGAGACATGGAAACTTGCACAAATTGTGATTACATTGCAATAGGGCTTAGGTAAAGTCCGAACATCATCCAGAAAATCCCATATATTTTGTAGCAAACTTATTCCTACTCATACTATTTACTCTAAATTTGACCAAAATTGTATTAATTTTAGTTACATTTTTGAGAGGTTTCATAATATATTAGAGAGGAACAAGAGTAACATATTTTTAATTCCAAGTCTCTCCTTTATACTCATTTTTAATTGAAAATAATCATGTGATTATCCAGGGCATTGATAATATCCTTTAAAAATCAGAGACCACATTCCATAATTCTCCCCAAGAACAGATGATAATCCTTTGCCAGGCTTTCTATGGTACTTTCTCCTTCACTACCAAAGCTATTAGACTTAAGACTCTACAAGATTCTTTTTTTTTTTTAAACTTTTATTTTATTTTATTTTTATTTATGATAGGCACACAGTGAGAGAGAGAGAGAGAGGCAGAGACACAGGCAGAGGGAGAAGCAGGCTCCATGCACCGGGAACCCGACGTGGGATTCGATCCCGGGTCTCCAGGATCGCGCCCTGGGCCAAAGGCAGGCGCTAAACCACTGCGCCACCCAGGGATCCCTACAAGATTCTATTTGTGCTTCATACTGATCACCAGCACAAATTTTATAAAATGAGTACAAATAGATAAATCTGGCACTGAAACCCCAATCCAGAAATACTGACCAAGATTTACCTTGAATTAATAGAACTTATTTTCTTTTTTCTAAAATGTATGCATTATATATATATATATATATATATATATATATATATATATATGAGAATTGAAGTCCAGAGCTGTTATACTTGGCAGATTGCAAGAAAGTCCTACCAAATTGTTGCTTTTTTAGCATAAGATAATAGGAATAATAATAAACAATATTATAAAGGTATATGCTATATAATTTAATTATATAAGTGCAGTGTCTTAAATTATTTTCAAAATTCTCTTTACATGATTATTTATATATTTTCATGTCTTCTTATGTTTGCGAGGCAGGCAAGTCAACTATTATATTACAACTGAAGAAACAGGCTCAGGGAGGCTAAGTAGTTTATCTAAGGTTACACAGCATATGGAACTGGAACCAAATTATTTGCTTGACCGAAATAATTTGTATGTTAATAAATACACTGTCAGAGCACAGAATTTGAAAAATATCCTGTTTTCACCTTACAAGGATACAGCAATAGTAAAGCTCTTCTGCATGTTAATTAAGTGGAATTAACAACAAAACAAATGTAGAATAGTGACTTCCTGTTGCAGAGTCCTGTGGGTGAGACAAGGAGGAGCCGGATTAAGAAAAGCCACAAATTTATTATATGTGCTGCTGAAGCGAGCACGAGAAAAGCCACAAATGTAAACCAATTTGTTAGTGCCAGCCAAATGTCCTTACGAATTTTCAAGTCATCCTTGTCACTGCTAATGTACCTTAAGGAAATCCCACATAAGCCACTTTTCCAAGCTGTAAAGTGGACCTGATGATTCCAATTATCTGCTATATCCCAGTGATGTTGGGCACATAAGGAAATTAACGTGTGACCTGCGGAAGTGGTTTGAACTCTGAGGAGGAAATGAACTGTGTAAGAGGCAAAGCTTCATTTCTGGAGGAGTTGGGAAGCATGGTTAAAAACATCTCTCAGCTGCTTATTTCTGTGTAGAGAGGACTAATATGCACCTAGCTTTTTCCAAATTGCTAAGCATTTTCAACTGAATTTCCAGGGAGGTGGCCGTCAGTCTTGTTTTGTGGATGGAGACTTGCTGGAGATTACAGAGCTAGCAGGTGGCGGAGTCGGTTCTTAAAAGCTTATGTGCTGGCCCCGGGCTCGGGCTCCACCGTTGCTTTCAACCTGACCACATCCCTCCACTGCCTTGAGAAGTCCCTGGGGTTTAGATGTGCTGAAAGATAAGCTGGCTCTGCAGAGGGGGAAAGGGATTTAGCCATATACACTGCAATTAGACATGGGTGAGATTTAGTTCAATTGGGAGGACAGTCTCATAACTCTTTCTTGTAGCTGACCTGGAAAATTCTGAGAATCAATTTGGTTTATAGTAATGAGTTATTTGCTTTTGGCTTCAGACCGATGGACCAGTTAATAGTATCATTTGTTATTATATTCAGGATCCTGGATTTGAGAACAGTGAGCTGTGTAACATGATGAGCTCGGCGATCCAATTTATTTCTGGGTGTTGGTTTTGTTCTGTTGAGTCTGCTGTGGAGAGAGCTGTGTTTGCTTTGGATGGGGCTTTGCAGCAGCTGTGCTGGGCTGAGCGAGTGTGAGGTGGTGCTCAGCGCCAGGTTGGCTTCTCCAACCAGGGACCTTGCGTCTGCCTTTGCTGCGTGATGTTCAGCAGTCCTCATCTGCTGCTCTGAGAGATGCTGTTTTTGAGCACAGAGTTTTTGTTTTCCTTCATCCCTCCTCTCTCTTTTGATCCTCCAATGTTTTAGGAGACCCTCATAGAACAGCTGTCTGCCCAAAGACCACGTGTGGTTCTCTCCATTAGGCTGCTTTCTTTCCCAGACTAGACACCTGCTTCATCACGTTCATTAGCCACACCCTCTAAAGCCATGCTGCTCAGAACATGGTCCCAACTGTCTCCGTCCGTGACCTGTTCATCACCCACCGGGGGCAAACTGAGGACAGAAACCAAGTCAGTTTAGAAGAAATTATAGCCATTTATCAGGGCTCCACACTAATTTATTTTAGTTAATGAAATTCTACTTATTATCTGTTCAGTCTAACCATAAAACAGGGCATATATTCTTTATGCCTTTTATAAAACTTAATTTTTCTATTCACTTATGTTGCATCGTATAAAGTATCAGTCCACAGTGGACTGACTGAAACCAAACAAAATAACAACAAAAACCCAAAACACCTGGTCTTCTCTGCAGGTAGTTTGACCACTGCTCTGTAGGCACAGCTGCAAAGCAGATCTGTTTCAAGCCCTTCCCTTCTCTTCCTTTTTAGCCTCCTTTGAAAAAATTTCCCAACACTGAGATTTCCAAGACTCCCCTGGCTGCCCAATCCTCCTCAGTCCTAGAATTTGGCAGAGTTCCCCTGGGTCCTTCCTTTATGGCCCACCACCCGAAAGCCTTGATTTCTGTCCAATAATGGCTTAACTCATTTGGTAAATGAATCTGCTAACAATTATAATAAAGTATGGCAGTTTTGAAAATTGGCTGGGAATGGTTACTGGGGTGCCATATGATGACATTGTGTCCAAAGGTCCTAAGAAAATATACATCCACTTTCACATTCCACCCATGCCTCTCTTGAGATTTCTTAAAACGGATGAGCTTGAGAACAATCATTAAGGAAAGCAAAGTTCCCCTTGACTGGGACCTGGGCTGGGGCTTTGGCCTGAACCTCAAGGGTAGAAGGTTTCTCAGTGGTCTTGGTAGTCAATGGTTTCTCTTTGGCAGAGACATTGGGTGAACTGGGTTGCAGCTTATGCAGTTCTGCTTTTTCCTGAGCTATTTAAATGCTCCTGAAAATCACTCCAAGGCCTCCTCTTGGTGGAATGGTAGTGGGGATGAGAGTGCGTTAGAAGAAAATTTGTTGTATCTTCCTCCTTCTTAACTTTCTTCGTCAGAACATATTTTGCATATGAATCACCTTCCTTTCTTAAATATGAATGTTTCCTACCCACCACTGCTGAGTTAAGTAACACAATAGTCCTTTCACCTCCTCCTTCCTTAACTCCAAGTCAGTTATGGGATAGTAGCAGCGGACAAGAAGAGCAATGGCTAAATACAGGATGTAGGCAGAAGGATGAACCATGGGAAAACACCTCTAGAGTTGGCTCCAGGCAACTGCCAAGCTGGGTGCCTGGTCAGACACTGTCTTTCTCTCAGCTGTTTTTCCAGGTACAAGCTGACATCTCTTTCTTTTCTTCTTCAGGGTGGCTTTTGAGTTCATTTTCACTGAGCTGAAATGTTATGGGAGAGATGAGGGAAGTCCCACTTGGGGTGGTCCCGAAGATGTCCTGGACCTGAGGCAGATCCAGAAAATTTTGCACCCATGCTGTCTGCAGTCTTTGTCCTCAAAGATTTACACATGTGAAAATCCTTTCACCAGGAATGACTGCCAAAGGAAGGTTTGCAGCCCTGACCTCTCTTCCCAGCTCCAGGCCAATGGGGACATTGGCCTTGCACAGAGGAATTGAGGACTTTTGAGCCTGGTGGGGTTTTAGTGAGAAAACTGGGGTCAGCATGTAGGTAAAGTCAAGGAAAGAACCAAAAGAAAGGTGGAAGAGCAGGAAAAGAAGGGAAGGAAATAAATATTGTAGAGAAAGAAGGAAACAATCAATCAAGGATGAGAGAACACATTCACTTACATTTAAACATCTCAGATATGGACCAAGCCAGATATATCAGCTTTCTACAATAGAAACAGATCTTTTAAAAGGAATTGTCGGGATCCCTGGGTGGCGCAGCGGTTTGGCGCCTGCCTTTGGCCCAGGGCGCGATCCTGGAGACCCGGGATCGAATCCCACGTCGGGCTCCCGGTGCATGGAGCCTGCTTCTTCCTCCGCCTGTGTCTCTGCCTCTCTCTCTCTCTCTGTGACTATCATAAATAAATAAAAAAAATAAAATAAAAAATAAAAGGAATTGTCTTATTATATTGAAAGCAAGTCAGCTGTTTGAACTAATCAGAAGGGTTTCATAAAGTCACAGTAGGCAAAGTAGTAGGTATTTCAAAGAGGATGATGAGATTTTTTGATAAGGCTATGGCCTAGCTGGAACTCAAAAACTGAGTTGTTTCCTTTAGATGAGATCAAGTAGAAATTATCATGTACTTCTAAGTATGATAGAAATACTCTTACCAAAGACTGATGCTTGACCAAACAATACACACGCACATGCGCACACACTCTAGCACATCTCCATCTCTACCCTCACTATCCCTGAAACCCTATCTACTCTTTATCACAAATTTCAAGTGGATCAAAGATTGTCTATGAAAAAATGAAATAATTATAAATCTAAGTGAAATGGTAATTTTTTTAAAAATATTGATTTATTTCAGAGAGAGTGAATGCACAAGCATGCATGAGCAGGGAGAGGGACAGAGAGAGACAATCTCAAGCAGACTTCCTGCTGAGCTCAGAGTGGTCTCTTGATTTCATAAACTCTGAGATCATGACCTGAGCCTAAATCAAGATTTGGACTCTTAACCAACAGAACCACCCAGGTGCCCCTGAAATAGCAAATTTAAAATACTATTTGACAGGGGAAGGCAGAAGGGAAACCGTCAGTGTTAGAGCATATAAGATTTTATGATTTAATGTAAGGCAAACAATACTGTAGGTAATGTCCAAAGACTTATGACAAAATGTCATTTGTATTGGAAAACATTCCCCTCTGAAAGGTAGTATCTTTAATATATGAAGTGGTCTCACAGAATTGATCAAAAAAGATAAGAATAGTAATAAGTGGGTTCAAATGGTGAGCAAATAAATATAAATACAAATAATACCTTAGTTGAGCTTCCTCACATAAATAATATTTTAAATCTTAGTGATTGTAAAATAAAAAATAAAGCACAGTGCACATTTTTTGGAAAGCTTAGGAAGTATAGGTTTGATACACAAAGAGCCTAACAACAATAGTACACTGATAAAAAGATCACTAGACTAAGAAAAGAGAATTGAATAAAGGCATCATCTACTACGTTTTCATGGTTGGTGGGTCAGTTGATGGATTTTTAGCAACAATGTTATTGTGATATTTCTCTCAGATCTTGAACTGTATAAATTATCTTTCCAGTTCCTTAATTCACTTTTTCTTCTTCTGAAAGTCAAAATACACACTTCTATTCTCACCAGAATTTCAAGTCACCGGCCTTCTTGTAATGTAGTCATGTCCATTAGTTCTTCTGCAACTGCCTGACTTCTTTTTAGTCTGAACAAGACAGTCAAAGTAACAAGGCCCACCTAACAACTCCAGGTTTGTCTACCCTCTTACTTAATCTTCTACTATGGAATTGTCCAATTACACTGCACCCTTAAAATTTCCTTTCTCAGATTCTGGCTTAAAGAGTACTGCTGCAGAAATCACAGATCTGAGTTGGCTACCCCAGGGTAGGGTGTTCACTGTGCTCTAGAAATTCTTTTACTCATCTCTTGTTCATTCTCTAGCTCATGGGCCAAAATACCCTTTCCAGACTTTCTTCATCTTCTCCAGGACCTTTTTCCCCACTTTACTAGATACTGTCCTGTCACATTCTACTTCAGAAGTTGAAAGAGAATCTGTCTCTTTATCTAACTGCTTATCTTTTCTTCCTGCTTATCTTTTCTTCCCTCTATACTTCTGTAGAGGGACACTTTTATTCTTCTCATCTCCTGAGGACTTCATGTTTTAATTATTTCTTTAAATTGCAACTTGAATTTCTACATGCTCCCTAGTTCATTCCTTCAATATTCATTCATCATCCATCTATCTAACTAACCCTACATTAATTTTGTATGCAAGCAACCAGACCTATCTATTCATGAAAGGTATTCACTTGAATATATTTGCTCCTCAGTTTATCATTCCTTTTCTTTCTTTCATAATCAATTTTTCACCGTCTCTTGTCATTTTGACAGATTGTTTTCATTTCTCACTTTGCTAGTGAAACACAATTTCAGTGACTCTTGTGGGCTTCTCTCAGTCCTCATTCTTTTTTTATTTCTTTGAATCCTTTTGTTCTTACCAACTTTTCCTGGAAGCATCTTCTGTCCCTAACTCCTGATAACTTGTCCTTATGTTCTTCACCCCTTTGATCACTATTTGTCTCTTTACTGCCCTTCCTCTTCCTGTTCTCCAAATTCCTTCTAGAAGTCTCTCTATTCTCTACAGCCCAGCCTTTTTCAAAGTGGGTGCTACATTGCACTAGCCACATGTGTGATGATAGCAGTTGTCCTGAAGCAAAAAGCATTCTGTTGTCCAAGAAGTTTCAGAAACAAATAGGCAATTCAACAAAATTAAGTGTGGTTCTGGTCTTTAGGACTTCTTTGAGCTTTTAAACGCTTATATGCATTGTCAATATCTAGGGGGCTATATGGAGTTAGAATATGCTCAGTTTCTCAAATTTATTTACCACAGAACATTTATTTTTACAGAACGTCTCAAGACACCTGAATTCCATACAACTCATGATGGAAAACTGCGTATATCTTCAGCTTTCCATTGTGACCTCTCTTCATAATCTTGCTCCACCAACTTTTTCTTCTACTACTCTCCTGTAGCCTCTCCTGCTAGCTTTCATATGTTATGCTTCCTAAATGTTCCAGGTGGAAGTTCCTTTTCCCCTCTTTCAAGTGCAAGAGGAAGCTGTAGAAGTAATGTTAACATCTTGTTCAATATTATTATGATATACTTATCATATTTAGCCTATTCATCTAAGATTGTTACCTTCTTGAGAACTATGTCTGTGTACTTTGTACCAGCAAGGAATCATTTCAGCTGCAAGTAGCAAAAAACCCAACCCAGAGGGACTTAAACAAGGAAATACACTTTCTCTTGTACAAAGAAGCTCAGGGGCAGGATAGCACCAGGGTTGTTAATTCAGGGGATCAGTGTTATTGTCAAGACTCAGGTGTTCATCCTCAGTCCTTGTGTTCACTAACCTCATGACTCCAGGTGTCACATTTGGGTACAAGGTTAGAGGAAACATAAAAGTCCACAGCAACTCCTTCAGGTGCATTTTAGGATGCCACACCTTTCTCAGAGGCACACTGGCACCTCTCCGTCCACATTTTGTTGAACGGAACAAGATTACATGCCTCTCTAAAAGCAGTTACTAGCAAGCAGAATATGGTTCCCTATTTCCCACTGGACTGGCTTAGATGTATCTGTGGAGCTGAGGTTTGGATCATCTTTGAGAAGGAATAGACCTGAACAAAATAGGGATTCTGTTAGCAAAGCGGAAATGGACAAAAGTATATTTATATCTTACTCTCTTGCTTTGCTCCTCACGGAGTACAATGAACGTTTCATGGACTTGCTAAGTGAGCAAAGAACAGATAGAAGGTTGTGCAAAATTATGTGCTTAGTCAAGATTTTATAACTTGTTACTTGTCTACTACATTTCCTGATTTTCAGGAGGAAGACTCAAAATTTACCTGAAAAGGAACATTCATAGGTGAATATTTATGGTTACTAACTCTATACTTCAAATATTAAAGACTTTGTCCTCCCTAAACCCTTTACACCAATAATATCACAAACCAGGAATATAATAGAGCCCTTTTGAGTAAAGTCTACAAGGGAGTTCACAGTAATAAAATCAAAATAACATAAAATAGATTCTAAATTAAGATTTTTATTGTTGGGGATCCCTGGGTGGTGCAGCGGTTTGGCGCCTGCCTTTGGCCCAAGGCGCGATCCTGGAGACCCGGGATCGAATCCCACATCAGGCTCCCGGTGCATGGAGCCTGCTTCTTCCTCCGCCTGTGTCTCTGCCTCTCTCTCTCTCTCTGTGACTATCATAAATAAATTAAAAAAAATTTTAAAAAAAGATTTTCATTGTTTTCATCAAAAAAATTATAATTTTGGGAAGCTTCTTTTTATTTTCTCTCATATTCAAGATACCAACCATATCACATTGTAAGTGATTTGATTCCAATAGTTGAATCAGTCTGTATTTTAATTTAGTATTTCCTCCAGACATTCTTTGAACATGTGTCAACAGGAAAGAACATGTTTCAAAATCCACTTCTAATCATTTCTCTCTTAATAAACAAAGTTTGAATGTGTCTTTTAGTTCTCTCTATGCTTTATGAAATTTGCCAAAAAAAGCAAATAAACAAATAAAAAAAATCTAGAATTATCAGAACTGGTCAAGACCAAATTCCAAAGAAGGTAAAATTGACCATGGGGACACTTTCATCTCTATTCTCAGTATCTTGATTTCTCTTAACAATCCTCATCTGCAAGGATTTATTGTCAGCACATACCTGCTGATGTCTCATACCTCAAAAATATTTTAAGGTGTTGCCTCTCTATAGTGTATTCTCATTTTATTCAATGTTTCTTTAATAATAATAATAATAATAATAACTCTACAGATTCAGAGGAAACACCTATAATGATGGACTATCAGGTATGGTGTCAAGGATGAAGATAGTTTGGGTAGAGAATATTTTTTGTTTTGATCAAGTCATATCACATCAGTACCATTTACTCTGGCTGAGTAAAAGGCTGGCTCTGGACATATATTTTGTTTTTGCATGTTATTGGGTGATTGATAAGTCAGAAGCTCCCAAGCTGCCGATACTGGGATGTTTAAAATTGTTACACTAGAAGTGCTAAGGCATATGTATTTCTATCTAATGTGTGTGTAGATTGTGTGGGAGGTGGCCAGAGAAATACTTTAATGTTTGGGTTTCAACCAGAGTACTCTTCTCACTAGAATCAGTTTTAAAAACTTCTTTGAAAAAACAAAGAACATGAAGAGTGAAGATCCCAGGAGCTATGGGCTTCTGGTTCACAAACTGCATCCACACACACAGAGAAGCCATTTCCTCGTAACTTGTAACAAGAACATAGGAAGCTGGACAATGGGATAGCATAATGGTAAGAAAGATGGCCCTTCTCTGAGTGGCAATGGTCTTGTGATAGTAACTGCCAGACACGTGTTGTAAGAATAAAGATTCATGTAGTCAGAAGTCAGAAAAGTGTCCTTGTAACTCACTTGATAGGCTCAAAGCCAGTAGGTTGCAACACCAGCTGTCAGTATTCAAAGACATCAGTTCTACCAAAGCCAAAGATGCTTGGTGTGAGATTATGGTGCTCAGTATTCTATAAGATGAAGAAGCTTTTAATAATTCATAGTTCAGGGAAAAAGAAAAACTCTCCTAACACACCCATCCATCACCCTTCCATCCCAGACATCTAGAATAGTCTTGTTTGTTCCTTAGGCTTTTATTTTGTAAAGGGGTCAGAAGAGATCCATATAGAGAAAAGACTGGTGATGAGAAAGATCATGTGCATCCAAATGACCAATCCTCTTGGAGAAAAGGGTTGAAAAAATTGACATGAAATCTCTTGGTCAAAACCAACATGTGGTAAATCTATTATTTTGTCTAAAAAATAATTTTCTGGGGGAAAATCTCTTCCTTCTCAAGTTTTAAAGTACTAATAATTACCAGTGGCAACAACTGGCATCCTGAACTATATTTTAAACTTATTAAATAAAAGATTACTGTTCCAGTGGGAAAACAAGGAATAAAAGCAGTAGGCAGCCAGCATTTTGCCAAATGCATCAGAATTAAGCCAAGACTCTACAATAATTTAGCAGTGAAGGTTTAGTCCCGGCTGGCATTCATTTTCTAGATAGAGAATCAAGTCCTGGACACAGAACAAGATCAACATGGAGCGTCCATAGAAGGATCATCCAAATATGGACAATGCAAGTAGGAGACAAGGGACAATCCAGACAAGTCTATAATAGGGATTAGTGTTTTCTCCAGTTCATTAGTAAATGCAAAGTTTATACCTGAAGTCTAACCAGTAATACTATTTAGTTGAGATATATGTCTGCATTTATATATGTGATTTTCAAGGTAACTGTTTAGTAAACTTGACATAATTGGACTTAATCACTATCAATAGATCCTTTTATAGTGTAAAGTCCTGAGTTAAAGAAATAACCCATGTACAGTCATTTTCCTACCTGAATCAGAAGTCATTCTGGTGACAGTAATGTACCTCTTTCAGGATGTTGTTTCAACAAAGCATACATATGTCTATTTGGACCACAAGTGTGAAAATCACAGGATATTATTGCTGAAAGTTACTGTTTTGATCAGATCTTGACGGGAAATAGAATCTGACTCAGGAGGTTCAAATGAGGAGATGTTAATGAAGGGACTACTCACAGAGGTATGGGCAAGGCAAAGAGACATGAGCACAGGGACATGAAACAGCAGGGAGCCATTGCTACTCCTGCTCCTCTCAAGAGAGCTCAGCTGTGGAGGAGGGCACCCAGCAGGAACCGTGAGCATGGAAGGACATAGCCCCTGCCATAATCTCAGGCTAAAGCAGGGAGTGAGTAAGGAAGAAATGCCAGACCTGTCCCTCTTCCTCTGATCCCCATCAGTCCAAAGATAAGTTGGAAGGCAAGTTAGCCTAGGTGATGTGGTCCATGGAAGGCGTGGAACATGGCAGGAAAGAGCAGAGACTGGATTTGGGGTGGGTGGAAAAGGACCTCAGAAATCCATCCTTTACATTCAGACAGTCCATAGATAAATCCATGGTGGGCAGAGTGGGTAGCAGGTATGTGACTACATGAAACAACTTATACCTGGTAGAGGTAAGAGTTAACTTGTTAAAGATGAGGCTGGCCCCTCCGCGGATACTGGATGCCCCAGTGCCTAGAGCAATTCATCCTGGTCAGCCTGTGATCATGCCAGGAGATAGGCTGATACTCCCCTAACCACTGATGTCCATAGGGAAATTCTGCAGCTGGCTTGTGGCATCTCGGCCCTCAGCCAGTAAAGACCAGTCTCTCCCTAAGCATGAATGCTGAGCTGGTGGAATAGGCCTGGAGTTGAGGTACTGACATGCTGTGTTGGTTTTGTGTGCAGTCTCTGATGATACCAGGTAAGAAGCTGGTGTTCCGGGCAGCCCGGGTGGCTCAGTGGTTTAGCACTGCCTTCAGCCCAGGTCCTGATCCTGGAGACCCGGGATCAAGTCCCACATCAGGTTCCCCCCATGGAGCCTGCTTCTCCCTCTCCCTCTGCCTGTGTCTCTGCCTCTCTCCTCTATCTGTGTATTCTCATGAATAAATAAATAAAATCTTAAAAAGAAGAAGCTGGAGTTCCCTCACCATGCAGCCCAAAGTATAGCTCTGTTGGGCTTTCGGTGCACTGTTCTAGGATGGACCACAGGGAAGTTGGTCTCATCTCCCCAGTGAACTCTGCTTTGTAAGATCGGGGGCATATGTACTGCTTCGCCAGTTGCTTTGTTTATAAGAAACCCAGGCAGGAACCAACAGGGTAGTGTGGATGGCAGCAGGGCTCCTACAGCAGACATGGAGAGTCCCTTGTTCCCTGGCTCTTTAGCCAAAATCTTTTTTAATCAACTGCACGGCCATTCATGAGGCCAATTTATTGTATAAATTAAGCTGCAAAACTCATCTACAATTGCTTTGCAAAGTGAGGTGATTAGTGGGTAAAATACTGAATGCTGTGATCCAGCCTGTGTGACATTACTCTGCAACCTGACCTGTGGCTGGTGGGCAGACATCATAATGGAACAAAGAATTAAACAGGAAAAGCAAAATACATGTGCCCTTTGAAAACAGTTACATAAGCATCCTTGAATAAATAAGTAACATTTATTTGTGGTGCATTGCAGGTTGCTCAATGTCATCCACGTTTATTTTTGATTGCTTGACACACTACTAAGTTATGTCTTTAATCTCTTCAGCCCAAGTAAGATTTTGACTTCCATACATTTTGCTGTGAGGAAAAGATCGCTTTTTATTATTCCACTGAAGCCCACTTTGTCAGGGCTATAGCAACTAAATCTCCTGTTGACTCTTCCTCTCAACTCAATCCCTGAAAATTAGTTGGAACAGATTAGAGTGAGCCCTCCGAAAGTCATCTTTTTGTTTGAGAGGGGCAGGGAGCTGGAAGGCTCATCTGTTCTTTGATCCTCTGTGACTTCTCTGATCCTGGGAGTCGGTATGACTCATCTCATGCAAGGTCTTGTTGTTCTGCTCACTTGGAAACTTCAGGCTGTTATAAATAAGGCCCACTCCTGGCCGCCTTGACCTTCAGCCTTGCAGCTGGATTCTGCAGACCCCAGAGCCCCCAAAACCCTGGACCAATGCTGAGTGCTCTTTCCACATGTGCAAGGCCATGTCTACAAAAATAAACTACTTTAACAGTTTGGGGCTAAATTGACTTTTTATTGTATAAATTAAGCTTCATCCACACCTGCCCCCTGCATAAGTAAATGGCATCAGAGGGGTTAGTGGGTGGTGACACAGTCAGAGCTTCTGTCGCTTCCTGGAGACTTTTGCCCTCCCTTCTTTTTCCATCATGTGCATCCACTTGGGTGCTGTGAGACCAGGAATCATGGGGTCGTGGAGAGCCACGGCAGGAGGAGGCATCTGGTGGAGGCCAGCCCAAGGCCATGCTGTTATTAACACATTTTGAGTGCTCATCACTTGCCAGGAGCTGGGTCCCACGGATCAGTTCAACCCAATAAAGTCAGCATTCTCATGTGTTTCTGCACCTGGGGGATTCAAGGCTTATCGATGTAAATGTCATGCTCAGTGTGTGGTATTAATAAGTTGTATACTCAGAATTGGAACTCAAGTGATCTGACCCTCGAATCGGGCATTCTTAGCCACTGCTTTATATGGTGAAATAGATTTATTGCTTCCTCCTTCCTTCACTCTCTGACAGAGGAGTTAAGAGTCACAGGAAGTAGTGGGCTTGGTGCCGGAGGGGGTGATGAGGCAGCAGGCACAGGGCAGAAAGGAAAGTGATCTGATCAACATATCCAATCATGTGATGTAATGCTGGTGCTGCTTCTGCCATTTTAATTTTAGAAGAGGATGAAGTAAGAACACAGTCCTTAAAATATGGCTCCTTGAGACTATAGGCAGCATGAGAGGTCGCTGGGGGTGGAGGTCCATCCCCTTTATTATCACTTGGGGAGCTGAGGTTCATGAGGCTGTCTCTGAAGTTTGCTTATTTCTTCTCAGAGCTATGCCATTTCTTAACCCCCTTGTATGTGCAGGACCTGAGCCAAGCACTGTGAAGACTATGATGATAATCATAAAATGATTTCTGCTCACAAGAACTGGATGGCTCCCCAGATATAAAGGACAGTGCTAGAAGTGTAGAGTTGGATGAGGGATCAGCAAAGAGATCAGTGAGAGTGTCACATAGCCCCTTGCATCTCAGCCTCAAGAGGCATTTTGATGGATGGAGAAAAAGAAGTTAAGCAGGTGGATTGAGGAGCAGACCCAGACCACATTGGCCTTGACTGTAGCACACATTTGCCCACAATCTGGTCTTTTTTGTTTTCTATGAAGAGAACATTTAGTCACTTACTAAACTTATCAGTACTTACAGTGCATAACTACTATAGGGCAAGATTTTTTTAAAAACTGAAAAGTTTAAAAAATATATTGTTAAAAAATAAATTACAAAATTCCAAGGTATTGTTTCTTAACTTTGGTTTCTTTAGCAGTTGAGTAAGCAACTTACCCTGAACCACTTCTTTAGTCAGACTTTTTCTGGGTATAAGCTCAGAGCTCTGGTGTATTTAGGGCTTGAGAGATTCCCGCTTCTCCTCTTTTGAAGTGTTAAAGGTTTCTGATTACCTGTTCATGCTAACTGGCCTAGCAGTGAGTGGGACAATATATGGAGGAAATCATTACTTTGCATTTTGAAGACTGAACCCTCCTAATTGAATGTCAAGTGCTCTGATGAGGCATCCTGCCCCTCAGAGGAGAAGCATGTCTTCCTACAGCAGATTTGTGTAGTCTTCCAAATGCAAGTGCGTAATTTTGAAGGATCACCATGTAGGATTGTTCAATAGAGTGGGTGTTTCACTGTTTTTGGCTTGTACGGTGTGTGTGTGTGTGTGTGTGTGTGTGTGTGTGTGTGTATGTGTGCGTTTCAGCCAGTTAGGAAGAGGTTATCATGGCAAATGTGCCATACTTGTTATTTCCTTTTCAAACAGCTTTACTAAATGGCTTCCTTGCAAGTCCCTTCAAAAGTGCTTGCCAGCTATTCTCTGGGAGCATCAGATACATTACAAGTTTTCAATATAGACTGTTGTTTGGATATGGCGTGCTTAGAAGGTGATCATTCATGGCCTTATTTGAGGTTGCATTACTTTAAAGTGAAGGCATTAATAATAGAAAATTAGCATGAGTCAGTGCTCATCAAATTGTCTATTATAGTAAGTGCTGATCCTTTATAAACCAGCTTTGTGGACTAGACCACATAAAGATTAAAATTTTGATTTGCCATCTTGAGAACACTTTGAATACAGAAAGCCAAAAGTATTTTGGATTCCATTCATTCTTGGAGACATTGTTTGGTGTTTTATTCAGTGAATACTTCCTAGATATATTTACAAAGGAGCCAGGCTCAGCATGTTGTCTGGAAGTGTGGTGTGTACATAGGCCCATGATGCACTGTTAGAGTGTAAGCCTGATGTGTGTGCACGTGGGTGTGTGGGTGTGTACTTTGGAACTTTGGAAAGTGGGATATCGAACTTGGGTACATCATATATGGGCACATATATATACAAATACGTAGATATATACATATATGTACACACATATACATATATGTACAACATGTATATCTCACCCTAAAATACCTCTAGTCTGATCAAGTTAGGAGGATTTTTTTTTTTTTTTAGGATGATGTTTATCAAAGCAGCCTGCACAAGTAAGGTTGATTCCATCATGTAAAGTTGTAGTGGATTAAAGGTTGGTAAAAACATTTGCTAAGCAAACTGTGATAGTAGGTCAACAAAAATAGAAGAAGGTCTATTTATTTGGACAACATCTGTATTTCGCTGAATCTAAGATGTTATCAGTATAATATATGACATTAAAGGAAAAAATTCTTCCAATTAAATTCTGACATATGCTTCTATAGCTTTTGAATTTTTATTTATGCTTTAAATTTTTATTATTGAAATATAGTGTTTGTACTTATTGAAACCCTCTTTTTAGGTTTATTTGGACAAAGATTTCTATCATTCAGAGCTTTTGAACATTCATGGGGAGAAAAATATAAATTCAATAAACTGGTTAAAATATTTCTAAATGACTCCAAATTCACATCTGGTCTTTCTGAATCACATGTCAATATCATGTCTTTTTCACAGAGTATAGGCGCTGGGCGATTAAGATCATCAGTACTGCAGCATGTCTTAAAAGCTAGCCCCACTACTGGATTCTCTTTCAAGTAACTGATACTCATCCTGCAAGTTTTGATGTGTACATGTAGCAATGACTTCCATCATAATGGCCAAATTTCAACTTCAGTGATGTTAACATGTGAAGATGTGTGTCTTAGAATCAGGGAAGTATGCTAAAAAAATTTTAAGTATATGATGTAGTTAAAAATTCTAGGTCAACCCTTCAAAGAGAAGTTTTGTTTATCAGAAATCTCTATAGTAAAGATAAGTACTAATTCTGCTAACATGTGACAGGGAGAAACCAGCAGTGTAAAGGTTTATCAAATTTTTGAGTTTGTGATAATCAAGTATCTTGTTAAAAATGTTGATTCTTAAGTCTGCCACTGACCCACAAAGCTGGAATCCCCGGCTGTGACATTTTGACATCAGGACACTGACACAAGTGGTCTGGGCAACCGTGCTTTTTTTTTTTTTTTTTTTTTTTTTTTTTAAGAGAAAGAGCATGATGGTGAAGAGGGGTGATGGGGAGGGGCAGAGGAAGAGGGAGAGAGACAATCTTAAGCAGGCTCACACCCAGCAGAGAGGCTGATGCAGGGCTTGATCTCATGACCCTGAGATCATGACCTGAGTGGAAATCAAGAGTTAGACGCTTAACCAACTGAGCAACCCAGGCGGCCCAGAGCAATTGTACTTTGATGTGCACTGCCCCAAACCCTGTCCGAGGCACCTTCCGTGTGTATTAAACTCTCAGACTATAGACTTGGAGACTTCATAAAGTCCATGGCAGTCAAAAGAAAGCAAAACACTTTTTAAAAAGGAAGAAGAAAAAGAAGGTCACAATGTGGCCCTTCACTGGGAGGATCCCAGGAAGAAAAGAGCCAAGATCTTTTGACGCCAGATTAGGAAGTGAGTCAGTAACTGCCAATTCCTTAAACATTATAAATAAGGGGTTTAGAAGTTATACTTCTTGTTTCATCTTCTAGTGCTTACCTTGAACTTTTTTTTTAAACATTCATTTATTTATTCAGCCCACATAACATATAAAGACTAAGGCTCTTCATCACTAGACAAACTCCAATGATGAGTCTGGTGAGGGTGGTCCTGACTAATATTATATTACATTATAAAAAGGGTCAGCTTAAGGTTAGGCCAGGGAAATGCCATGTTATTGGAGAAGCAAAGTAGCAGAATCATTTCCTATGATTCGTGTGTTAATCAGAAATTCCAGTCTTTCCAAAATTCCTAATGAAAATTCCAAATGTTTTAGCAATCACTTCTAATGTGACTTTTTAAACCTATGTTCTCTTATGTCAATAGTTCTAACTAATGTCTAAATGACTTCCAATGCCTAAGCTAATTCTTCAGTCATTTAGGAAACTGATGATTAAAAAAAAAATAACAACAACAGAACAAAACAAAACAAGAGGCCCTTTGGCCCACAAGAGCAATCTCTGAGCTGTCTAGTCATCCCATACCAGGATGGGGCAAGGAAGGCTGCAAGGGAGGGGAAGTGGAGTCTTCCTAAGGGGAATGTGGATGCTTGGCCCTCATTCTATGAGTGAAATGAATGAAATGAATGACAAATCACGCCATCTTGCAGAAGGTGGGAGGAATGGAGGAACGGGTGAGGTCTGAGATAGATCACCACAAGCTCATGTCCTTTCATGGTATGTAAGTTGTCTTCTAAAATAAGTTATACCGTTTTACACTTGCATGGTAGTTTATAGTGGACAGCCTGTTTTCGCACCTACATTACCCTCTGATCTTCCCAATGTCTCTGAGAGAGGGACAGTGTTTCAATCATTTAGATTTTACTGAAACAAATGGTTTCACATTACTCAGGAAGGCTAGCTGGTGTTTCACCCAGGACCGATGTTGGAATTGAGACTCAAATTCAGGTCTTCCAGTTCCAAGTTTGGAGCTACTTTTGCCACTCATACTACCTTTGGTTTTGTATCAGGGTGGCACCAGTTCTTGTGGATGTGGCTTTATATTTAGAGGTGGAAAGACACCATATGACTGGAATCTCTTGCAGATGAATTCCCAGATTCAGAGCCCTGATTTGAGAAAGAGCTAGCTGTTAGAAAAACATTCCTGACTCTTCACATTAGGACCTTCCAGAATCCAGGGTGGAGAGAAGTGGGCAGACAGTAAGAGCTCCTCACATGTTCCCATGTCTAAATTGTCTCAATTTCAAAAAAAAATTCCTGGAAGTGTGAATGCAAAGGAGAACTTTCTAGATTTGGTCAAGGTCAAAAAACAGCTGGATCCTGCTCGCTTTCTCAGGGGACATCTCTGGATCCAGATCCCTAGATATGGTAGCAAGGTTCTCGGAGGGGTGCCCAGATATCCAAGTTTGCAGCAGACAATGTGGGTGTCCTGTTTTTATCTTCTCAAACTGTACCACACTCACTATTCTTGCAGAGCTATTTGCTCCCAGCTGCCCGGAGGCTCTATCTGCTTATTAAGATACATCAGAGGGCTTCATGTGGACAATAACACGTGCACTTCACTTTACTTTTCTGGGCAGGTGTAATTTTATTTCGTTTTGTTTTTAAGTAGGCTCCACGCCCAACATGGGGCTTGAACTCATGATCCTAGGCTCCACGCCCAACATGGGGCTTGAACTCATGATCCTGAGACCAAAGAGTTGCATGCTTTACCAACTGAGCCAGCCAGGCACCCCTGAGCAGGTATAGTCTTTAAAAATTGCCTGTAACATCCAATCCCCATTTACTATTAAGGTTATCTTTGTTAGAAATGAAAATTTAGAGAACTGGAGAGATGCTATTTCTTTGGGGAAAGTATTTGCTCTAAGATGTAAGATCATTTTTAAAGAATGAAGGAAATCTTTAGAAATTTAGATTTTGATAAAAATAGTGAGGATGACCCTTTTGGTCTTCTTAACTCATTATTGAAGTAGAAAGGAGAGATGAGGGGTCTAATGTGTGTGTCATGTGACTTGCCTAAGATCACATAACTTGGTAGCAGCAGAACTGTTTCTCGAATTCCTGCAAGTTGTTCCCAGGGGAAAAGGCTCTGGGAGGAGTCCCCAAAGCCTGTGTGACAGCCAACCTGTCACTGCTGTAAAAGTCAGTTTGGCAGATGTGTTTCATCAGGGTCTATCAAAAATGAGGAGCTCCCATGAACTCCTTCTCAGGGTGAGTGTGGTGGTGCCAGACCCCCGGCTGGAAGGTCAGGAGGACAAAGTTGGTCAATTGTGCAAGAGCGGACATGATAGGACTCTACTTGGACCTCATTCCATCCCCAGACACTTCTGCTGTCTCTGGAAACCTTTACCTCATTCTCCAAAAGAAGCACTCAGTTCTGCAGCTCAGTTCAGCCTGTTCAAGAACCGAGGCCTCACTTTGCTTCCCCTGGGGAACACATTGGTACACACTTTAACTTAATACTCTCTGAAAATGATTCTGGGAAAGAACCAGTCACGTTTACATGTTTACTAAGTATTGAGCTCTTGTACGTGCTAGACCATGCCCTAGGCACATGCAAAATTGCCTTCAGCTGGTATCAAAGCAGAAAGACTTTCAGATGGTAGTAAAAACAAAAACCAAACAAAAAACAAAGACTCATACACCTAAATTTCTCCATTTGCCCCTTGGAGATGTTTGCCTTCAAGGCTGCTTTCATAATTCAATTTAAAATAAACCTGTCATGGGACACCTGGGTGGCTCAGTCAGTTAAGCATCTGCCTTTGGCTCAAGTTATGATCCCAGAGTCCTGGGATTGAGCCCCACATCAGGCTCCACGCTCAGTATGAGTCTGCTTCTCCTTCTTCTTCTCCCTCAATGATCTCTCTCATTCTCACTCTCTCTCAAATAAATAAAATCTTTATAAATAAATAAATAAATAAATAAATAAATAAATAAATAAATAAATAAATAAAACCTACCTGGGGGTACCTGGCTGGCTCAGTCGGTAGAGCATGCGATGCTTAAACTCAGGGTTATGAGTTCAATCTTCATGTTGGATATGGAGATTACCTTTAAAAAATTAAAATTTAAAAAATAAACCTATCTGGTAAGATGTTTGTGAGAAAGGCACAGTAAATATGAGACAATTTGACTTGACCATGATGGTTTGGAATCCTTACAGAGCCTTTCCCACTTTGCCAATCCAGAAGTAAATGCTGGGTATTTGGTTACAAGCAATCAGAATGGGCAAAATTAAACACAAATTGCCAGAGCACATTTACCTAGGCTTATTTTCCTTCTTGACATAATACCAAGTTTGAGGGAAAAAGTTCATTTTAAGTGAACAAGGTGTACGGGGTTGAATAGTCTATTCAGTTCTATTGTTTCTTCGGTTCCTGTTGCAGAAGGCCACATGAGTTGGACCCCAAGATGATATGGCTTGACCCGTTACAACTTGAACTTATGTTTTCTGAGTTGTGAAAACCTTATGTGATTCCCTTTGGCCTTTCTCACTCTTTGGTCTGACACCTGATGCACAGGTAGAGCAAGATTAGAGATTTGCCAGCTGCAGCACAAAGCAAGCAAACCAAGGTGGGCCTCATGCCCTCATCAACAGCTTTACCTTAATTTGTTTTGCTGCAGATTCAAGTTGCAGATTTTTTGTTTACTTATGTTCCAATTTCCTAACCCTTTGTGGCCATTGCTAATTTCCCTCCAAAGAATGGTTGAGCTGGGTTCCTGGTTGGGAAAGAAGGCAATACAGCTAGATATAAATCCCATAGGGATCATGCTGGGACAAACAGTTTTTGTCGGGTCTTGGAAGGAATGGAACGTTCCCCAAGAATGAGTTGTTAGGAAGTACATGTTGAGATAGTTCCACCACTTATAAACTCTGCAGAAAGCACATCTCCTCCACTCTTCTGGGCACGTGTTTACGCCTACTGTTATTGTGGATCTGATAACCTCAGCTTCCATTTTCTCTCTGTTTACTTGTCCTTTACCAAAGTATTATCCGTTTTTGGAAATGCAGAAGATGGTTGTCCATGAGCTCCTCTTCTTCTTCCTCCACTACTTGTGATGTTGACATCTGCAAGGCCTTTATTGTTTCTTCCTTAAATTCCTATAAAAGATGAGAATGTTCTTATGCTTTGTTTTTCTTTATTCACTGCCAACTCTATGATGACAATATTTTAAAAATGAAGAATAGCCATCATTTAGTGAATGCATACTATATTAGACACTGTCCATCCCTTTTTATCAATCTTCACAATGGCCCTATAAAAAGGGTATTTGTCCAACCATACACAACGACAAAAATGGAGGTTTAGAAATGTTAAACTAAGTTTCTGAGTAAGTGGCAGAGCAGAGATTCAAATCCAGCACTGTCAGAATCCAAAATTTATAGCAAGACTAAAGTAATGCACAGACTGGATCCTGCATATGAGAAATAAGGGTGCACGTAACATTTTATAATTTGAATGAAATAATGGCCAACATTTAAAAATTAGAGTATTACACTTAAAAGTCCGGATTTTACCTTCTCTTTAAAAAAAAATAGAAGACTCGACCCAGTGGGCTCATATTCCTGCATGACAGCAGCCAGCCACTTCTAAGGAGTAGCCTCTTCCCTTCGTGGAGGCATGTGCTCTAAGGCGAACAACTCTGCTCATTCCCATTTATATCTGATGTATCTTATCACTTTACCTACTTGGGCCACTGGATTGGTACCTGTATACGTTTGATCCTTACTCCAGTCTCTAGAAGCAATCTGTTTCAGGGTTTGTGTCCTTGCTTCACCATCTGCTAATTTTGTTTCCTTGGACAAGCTACTTAACCCTTCAAAACCTCTGACTTCTCACCTCTAAAGTGGGGATAAGAATAGTACCTACCTTTTGAAGTTGTTTTAAAAATTAAATATAGTAATACATATAAAGTGCTCTGCACACAGTAAAATTTCTATAATAGATATTATTTCTATAATAGATATTATAATTAGCCATTATTCCAGTTAGCCACTCCTTTCTCAGAATGTGGTGTGCAGTAACCTTTTCCAGCCTAAATTGTAAAGTAGGCCATCAGAACCATTAGCCAGGGAAGCACCACTGTGTTATAATAAGCAATGGAACATGTGGGTTTGACTTTAGACTTACTTGGTTCAAGTTCCAGCCCTGACCTTATGGGAACCCGAGTTCATTCTGACTCAGTTTCCTCATTCATAGGATGAGCAGGATGATAGTCCCTACTTAATAAGGTTGTGGTAAGGAGCAAGTGAATCAGTACATGTAAAATGCTTCCAAATGGTGATTGGCACATACTGTGCACCCAGCGGATGTTACCCACTATTGAACACAATAAAATGAGTGTGCATTTGCTAAGTGTGTGTTTGCTTCTGGGAAGGTGCAGATAGACTATTTCAAATTGGATTGCATGGACAATTTTGGAAAGTGGAAGATTCGTGCCTTGATTTCCACCCCCTCAATTCCCTGCATTCCAGATTCTGTGCCTTCCATTTTCTACAATTGCACTTTTGAAGGCTGATCATCAAGTCCTACCCAATGGCCTCAGCCTCATCTTCTGGTGGGGGTAAGAATTTCAGAGATCAACTAGCCTAACACTGTCAATTCTCAAAAGTGGACGGTGAGGCTGAATGAAGTCCTATGGCTTGCCCGTAGCTCATTTGTGACAGACCAAGAGCCAGCCATCAGCTTCATTGGTTGAGTAGTTGCTAGACCACAGTGGGTTTATGTCAATTTTGACAAGCTGGGGGTGCAACACGCAGCTGATGTAAGAGCTCTGCTCTCTCCTCTTTCACCTTGCTCTTTCTGCCCCCCTCCATCCTTGCTTCATGAGGCGCTGTTCCAGCTGATATTGCAAGAGGACTGCTCTGTCTTTCCCAGGGGACCTAGGCCCTGTGACCCTCCATAGCTTGAAGACCCTGTTTCCTGATGGGTAATGTTTTCCCTTCTCAGTGACTTGCCTCTCTGGGCCACGTTCCGATTTCCCTGCTGGCTCACTTGTTTCCTTGGGCTGGCTGCCTTGTTTGGCGGTTTCTAGTGAGGGCTCTGATAGATGCCAGGAGCGAGGGGAAGAGCTCTGAAGGGGCTCAGTCATTGGACAGGCACACTCGGTGATGGATGAGCCCTCTCCCCAGGGAGTTTTGGGTCAGAAGAAGTCTGATAAGTTTTTCCAGAACCCAGTAACGCAGAAACGGTGCCAGCAGCATCTTACCTCTTCCGTGGGTTTTGTTATTGAGTTTAAAGAAAATTCTCAGGGGCCGTTCCACGTCTTATTAGAAGTACAGCTCCATCCACCATAAACTTAGCTATATGTGCTATGAATTGTTTTAGAGATAACGTCTGAGGGGAGGGGTGGGAGGAAGGAAGAGAGGGGTCTTTAAAAAAAAAATCTCTTTCAAAATATTTTCCTTCTTCTAAGTATTGAAAAGGCACAATATAACCCTTTCTTCTTCCAAATGATCTCATAGCTATTTATTGAGGGGGAAATACCAAATGTTTATTTATTTTGTTTAAAGGAGCTTCTTTCGGCCTGATGATTCACGTCGATATCATTTTCCTCCCCACTACAGAGGCTCCGAGACAAAGCCACAGCCCAAGTGATATGCCGGTGTCAGAACAATTCCTGTCCTGAAGGACGGTATGCAACCTTCTTTATTCCCCCTTCGCAGACGTCCTTGAGCCCTTGAGACGGATGTGAGCGAGTTTTTCAGTGCTCATGCAAAACAACCATCTAAACATAACAGATGACATCAGCTTGGGCTTTTCAATTCCTGGATGGCAGCGGCGTGTTAATCCAGCCTTCATCCTGGATTTCATAAACTAAAACAAGAGCGCCTGGCAAGAGGACAGCATTGCTGCTGGGTTGAGGAAATTGATGACGGGGAAGCATGCGGGCAACCCAGTGTATAAAACTCATAAACGTGTAGGCAGAGGCTCAGCTACCACTTTGGACAGCTGCTTCCCGCCTGCAAGGACCACGCCGCCCGCGGGAAGCCGAGCCAGAGCCCGGGGGAGACATGAAGAGCCTCTTGCTGCTGCTGGCCACGCTCCTGGTCCCCGCGCACCTGGCGGCGGCCTGGAGCGCCAGGTATGCGGTGGACTGTCCCGAGCGCTGCGACAGCGCCGGGTGCAAGAGCAGCCTGCGCTGCAAGAGGACGGTGCTGGACGACTGCGGCTGCTGCCGCGTGTGCGCCGCGGGGCCCGGCGAGACCTGCTACCGCACCGTGTCGGCCATGGACGGCGTCAAGTGCGGCCCGGGGCTCAGGTGTCAGTTCTACAGTGAGGAGGATGACTTTGGTGACGAGTTCGGAATCTGCAAAGGTAAAGGGTGACCCCTTGCCTCTACCCCGGCCCCGGGAATGGGGGGCGGAGGGGGGGGCACACCTGAGGGCTGCCAGCCAGCGTGGGAGGTGCGGAGGCTTCGCTGGCAAGGACAAGAGGGAAGATGCAGGTGGCTTAGGGACAAGGCCCGGCACAGGCGGTGTCACCGGGAGAGAAAGGAGGAGCACTCTGCAAGCAGCACTGAACCCCTGGTGCAGGAAAGCATAGAAAGCAGGAGGGCGTTTCCCTCCGTGAGGGTAGGAGATTCTAAGAAAAGCATCGCAGGGGATCCCCGGGTGGCTCAGCGGTTTAGCGCCTGCCTTCGGCCCGGGGCGTGATCCTGGAGTCCTGAGATCGAGTCCCGCGTCGGGCTCCCTGCATGGAGCCTGCTCCTCCCTCTGCCTGTGTCTCTGCCCCCCCCTCTCTCTCTATGGCTATCATGAATAAATAAATAAAATCTTTAAAAAGAAAAAAAGCATTGCAATGAAAAATTGTGTTACCTCCCTTTCTGGAAAACTTTAGGAACTTGACAAGTAATTGGTTTGCATGGTTTAGGTGCTCTCTCTCCTGCAACACAGTGATTACACAGGTCTGCACTAGATAACCTCTAGCGGCCTCTAGCCAGAGGCTTAGTGATTCTTTGATCCTGAAAGGGTCCCGGCGTTGGAGGGCATCTCTCAAAATCAACTATTTCTGATGAACATTAATGCGCTTTGTGCAGTAGGATGGGCTTAAGCCATCTAACAGAATGATTCACCTTCTTGAAAGAAGGTACCCCGAAGTATAAAACAAACCCCATGACACTTTATAAAGGTGTTCGGTCATCTAGAAGAATAGCAGATGGTTTAAGACAAGTAAAAATAACAGCAAAGAAAGATTAAAAATTTGGAAGTCTGTGAAGAATGAGAGTTTCCAGACTTGAAGAAAAACGTCATTAGGCTGAAATTATAGCTAAACCATGTAGAGTTAAAACATTTGTAGAATTTATTTCAAACTTAGTGACTGTAGTTTAAAAGGTTTAGAATCCAAAGGATGGTGATTTTGAGATATTCTCTATGGGGATACTTCCTGGTGTCATCATTAAAAGCCATTATCAAGATGAAACACTTAGGCTATTTGGCCCCATTCATCAGTTTCTTAATACAAAGAAGTTTTTAAGATGGGACTGGGAAATTTATTTCTTGTATTTTCTTTCTTATTTCATTCTTAGATTTTCTGTATTTAATTTGTATTGTATGCTTTTATGAGTGATGATCATCCACCACGGAGCCAGTCTCATGAATTCGCCTACCTTTTAGACAAATATTTTATAAGCCAATTTACCTTTTAATCCACAACATATGCTAAGGATTAGGAAATACATGCTGGGACTACTAGGAGAATCTTATTTTTTGCTCAGTTTATTTTTGTTTGTAACCAACAAAAGGCAGAATAGTGAGGAAACTTTTTATTTTTGGTGAACATTCACAAACATTTAAGCTGGATAGGAGCTGTATTTTCTGCAAAATCACAGGATTTTGCATAAGGAAATTAGAGAGGAAGTGGTTAATAGAACCATACTTATGATATAGCAAGGATATGCAGTGCATCGCTTTTTCTCTTGGCATAAGAATCACCTCTGTAAGTGTGATTGTAAAAAATAAAAATAAAAAATAAATAAATGTGATTGTAAATGCACTGTCACATATGGGTAAAGAAATGTTGCAAAGCATCTGGGATCTTTTGCAGTCTAACATTCTACTGAATGACTGAAGTAGCTGTTAATGGGATAGATTTTTTAAAATGTATTTAAGATTGTTCTTTTTGGCATGATTCACATTGCAAATGAGTCTCGTTTCAAACATTTTTCTCTCTGCTGGAAATAGTGACCTTGTGTGAACCTCAGTAACTCTACACAGAGTTTTGCTGTAGGCAAACTCCCTCCTCCTGCTTTTTCACTGAACATGCCCAGGAAAACTGTATACTTTAGCGGCACATCCAGATGTTTTCTAAATATTCAGACATTTGGCATTATGCTGCCAAGCTAACAATCAGCCAGCCAACACATATTTACTGAACACCTGCTATCTGGCCAGCACTATTCAATACGCGGGTGTGTGTGTGTGTGTGTGTGTGTGTGTGTGCAACACAAGTATAACTGAGAATTTGGCTAAAGTTTTAGCCTTTGATATCACTAGAAACACAGTCAAACCCTAATCCTGTGTGCTTTTCTGCAAGGGGCTTTTTAAGATTTCTTAAAAAGAACTGTTCTTCCCAGCAGAGAGGCCAGTGTTTAAACCCAGGCTCCTCGGCAATCTGAAGAATGCCAGGAAGCATCATCCTAAATCTCCTCCAAAAATAAGTTTCATTAATGTCTACCTTGATCATTCCATGGAATATTAGATTACTAAAGGCTCAGCTGCTTCACTACTTGTTTCTTCCCCTAGGTATGATTGTACACTTATGAGAATATTCTCATGCCAAGAGAATAAATGTTCTACATCCATTCCACTTGATTGTAAAAGCTGGGTGGTCAAAAAAAAAAAAAAAAAAAGACTGGGTCACCTATTGAGATGCTGTTTATGTCATAAAGACCCTGCAGGGCAGCCCCGGTGGCGCAGCGGTTTAGCGCCGCCTGCAGCCTGGGGTGTGATCCTGGAGGCCTGGGATCGAGTCCCACATTGGGCTCCCTGCATGGAGTCTGCTTCTCTCTCTGCCTGTGTCTCTGCCTCTCTCTCTCTCTGAATAAATAAATAAAATCTTTAAATAAAATAAAGACCCTGCATTTGTAATAAATGGGTTTGTCCACTTGAACATACTGAAGCTCAGAATTGTGGGAGGTATACAGGTAAATTCTGTGCTCATGTTCTCCTTAGAATGTTGCATCTTAGATTTGCAGAAGGTTTTACTAATAAATCCTCTTAAAATCCAGGGGAGTTAGGTAAATTGTGCGACCATTTCAACAGAGAAGGTAGTTGATAAGAGCTGGAGCAGAGTGAGGACTGGTCACTTCCGGAGAGCTGGCATGACAGCCCGCCCAGCCCCTTGCCTGTATATCTAAAATGTTCACATCGTTTCTGAAGGCAGTGGATCCAAAGATCGCATCACATTCTTTAAATTCTTGGAGGAGCTGATGCATGTATGTGTCTGTTCCACTGCCCACCCCACCGGGCTGTCATAGGAACAGTGTTAAGGAAATTACGAGAACCTCTGTTTTGGTAAGCAGAAAGTGAACAGAAGTAAGGCTGGTTCAAGGATATTGGTTATGTGTAGCTGTCTTCCACTAAGCTTCACAGCAGGACACGACAGTGGAGGTGTCCATTATCTAGTCTCAGTGTGTGATTTCACATTTGTGGCTGGAAATTCCAACTTTCAAAGCTCAGGGTTTTTTTGTTTTGTTTTGGTTTTGTCTTTTTGTTCATTTGTTTAAGAATTGGATTTTATTTGACAGTCAGGATTCGTGAGACTTGTGGAGATCTGGAGGCTGTGTGCACAGGGTCTGTGTGGCAGGGGGCTGGGGCCCAGGGAGCAGCTCCCCCTCTAAACCCCCCTCTTTGTCCTCAGACTGCCCTTACGGCACCTTCGGGATGGACTGCAAGGAGACCTGTAACTGTCAGTCGGGCATATGTGACAGAGTGACCGGCAAGTGTCTGAAATTTCCCTTCTTCCAGTATTCAGTAGCCAAGGCTTCCAACAGGAGATTTGTTTCTCACACAGGTAAGAATTGATTTCGGAGGGTGCCTGGGTGGCTTAGTCAGTTAAGCATCTGGCTGTGGCTCAGATCATGACTGAGCTCCCATCAGACTCCCTGCTCTGTGGGGGAGCCTGCTTCTCCCTCTCCCTCTCCCTCGAGCCCTCCCTCTGTTCATGCTTGCACTCTGTCTTTCTCAAATAAATAAAACCTTTTAGCAAAAAAAAAAAAAATTGATTTCTATATAAACACTGGAAAAATAATCTCATTTTCAGTTTGAGTAATTTAAGAAACACAGATGATGAGAAGAAAGCACTCGTTTGATTTTGTTCTTTATTCAGGAGAAAGGGGTGGTGGTTGAGTTTGGTTCTGTTACAATTTTGTTTTATCTTTAAGATTTCATTAATGATTTGGGGGATTATACATTTTTCCATAAAGTTTATCCAGTTATATGGAGAATAAATATGGTTGATTACCAAAAAAATATAATAAAATAACCAATATATGCAAAGTCCTTCAAATTCTTCAGTGATCTGTTTTATATACATTCTAGACAAAGCTACTTCTTTCTCAGCTTCATACAGAAAAAACACACTCAGGAATTTATCAGATGAGGGTTAAGAGCCAAGAGAGAAAATATAGAACATTTTTTCTTCTTTTTTTTTTAACAAAATGGAAGTATTTAAATGGAATATTTCCAAGCATGTATTTTTATGGGTTTTGGAGAGGATAAGAGACAGTATCTGTGATTAAATTTGGGAATTATCTCTAAGCCTTTGAATGAAGTTGTAGTAATAGTCACATGATGCTTGTTCATGCATATGTATTTCTTACTCAGGTTGTTAAAATGTGAGAAATACGGCATATAAGATGGTGCTGTGGACATATTTGGTTATCTTGTAGATATAACCAGTACAGCAAAACTTCACTAAATTGAAAGTAACTCATTTAAAACAAAATGTAGCCATAGTAACTGCTAGCATCAACAAACTATGCAATCCCCCCCAGCCCCCCAGATATAAATAGTTGACAATCCAAGTTCATTTTATTTAGTTTTTGTTTCTGGTTCTTTGCACTTCAAGTTAACTAAGATTTGAAATATTTGGCAAATGTATTTATTACCCAGCTTTAGCTCCTTCTTACACATGGTTAAGTACATTAAAAGAAAGAGGAAATACTATACTTTTAAGTGAATTATTATATTGAAGTGTGTCTATGCCCTTAAACATTAATTTAAAATAAACTCCCCCTTTATATTAGGTATATATCTTTCTGAATATTTGATCTGGAAAATGAGATTATCATTAATACTTTAAATACTTATGACTTGTCCTACAGTCCTTGAAAACCAATATAGAAGGGGCACCTGGGTGGCTAAGTCAGTCAAGCGTCTGCCTTCAGCTCAGGTCATGATCTCAGGGTCCTGAGATCCAGCCTCGTGTCAGGCTCCCTGCTCAGCAAGGAGTCTGCTTCTCCCTCTTCCTCTATGAGATCTCTCTCTCCCTCTCTCTCTCGTGCATGCTCTCTCTTAAATAAATATATAAATAAATAAATCTTTAAAAGAAAGGAAAGCAAATTGGAAAAAATTTTTTAAGTCCTAAAAAATATTTTGTATTGAGGTGCAATTTACATAACATAAAATTGACCATTTTGAAGTGAATTCAGTGACAGTACATTAACAATGCTGCATAGCTGCCACTTTGGTCCAGTTCTAAAACATTCTCATGAGCTCAAAATAAAACCCCAATTAAGCAATTGCCCCCATTCCTCGTATCTCTCTCCTCCCAACTCCTGGTAACCATCAATCTACTTTCCGAGACCTGCACATTTTTTGAATGATTTGATTACTTCAGTACAGGTTTGAAACCTATTGTCTTAGTACAGCTAGCTGTCTCAAACACTTGCATCTTCCTATGTCTTATTTTGTTTTCTTAAAACTACAGGCTACAAAGTACTTTTTTTTTTCTACAAAGCACTTTGAAGAACAACTTTTGCATTCCTCTCCATTCATTTATGGTTGCATCTAAACCTTTCCCACTGAGAGAGAATTGAATCTCTTGTGAATTTTTTTGGTGTTTGGGATGAACGTTTGGTGGCTGGGAGAGCTCCTTTGGAATAATCCTCAAGAAGGGAACCCCCATCCCTCCGACTGCACACCCAGCCCCACACCCTCTTTTCTACTAAACTTGATTGCAGTCCCCTTCTCTTGAGCCTGCCACCCTGTGTTATTGCATGCAGATTTTGCAGATATCTTGACTACTGTATAGATGCCTTGGACACAGTTATTTCACTGGGTGGAAGTTACATTAGGGGTTACACAAAAGATATTTCTATACCCAAATTAGGTATCAAGATTCTTGGTAGAAATTTATGGGGAAAGCATTTTCTGACCTAAGATATTAGCTTCATTAGTTAAAGGAGCAGCTAAAGAGAATTACTAGTGCAGTCTTGGTAAACCTTAGTCAGGTTCAGGCTGGAGAGCAGACTGTCCTAAAGGCCTCATGGAAAGGTGCCCAGGAGCTCCTCAGTTTGTGGTCCATTGCCTCCTTTGGACTGGCCAGGGTGCATTTGGCACCACTTAGAGGAGAGGCCTTGGAGGCTCAGTCCTTCCATGGGCCTCACATCTCCTCCCTGAAGATCTGTTTACAAATCCTTTGTAAGTGGTTCCAAGGTTTGTCCACACAGGGACCTCTGGAGGTACCTTCCATACCCTGATTGCAAGAGCTTATCTTCTCTAGCTTTCTACCTATTGGCTACTGCATTCTTGGCAAGTGGGCTTCCTGCCTTCCTATTTCCACTTGTTATTGTTGTTAGTGCTGTGAGGTTTCCAATTTTCTAAGACTGGGAATTTACAAGTGACTTTTTTTAGGGGAGTGGGGATTACTATCAAGTATCTGGAATATTTGATTTCTTTGCACACTTTCATTTGCCAGGTTGCACTAATCATACAGCATTCCATTTTAGGAAGTGCACTTTTGAAGTAAACATACCTCGCTACTCTTAGAAGCAGACAAATCTCACTTTGGAAACTTCTAAATATTACAAACTTTTATGTAGAACGAGAGCTATCCATATAAAAGTGCTGTCCTTTGATCTGCTATCTGCCTTCTGAAGCCACACAATAAGCTAATCCCTCTTCCATAACAGACTGTATGAAATTCTTACTTAGAGAGATACTCTTACATTTGCTAATTACATAAGTATTTATTAGGTGCCTGCTATGTTCCAGGCACTGTAGTAGCCGTGAACAAAATAAAGCCCCTGTCTTCTTGGAGATGATATTCTAGTGGTGGTATGAGACATTGCATGAAAAAAAAGACAAATGCATGTATAAGCTAATGGCTGGTGATGATAGATATATGAAAATAAATCATTCAGGGGGTGCTGATTAGACGGGAGGTGCCAACTGACAGAGTAGGTGAATGCAGTGAGCACAGACTCTTTGAGCCTATTAAAGATTTTATTGTAAATCCCTTGTAATACAAAAATAAAACTGTTCTTCATCTTAAAGTTATAAACATCTGGACATGATGTGCATTCCTTCTAATTTCAGAGCATGACATGGCATCTGGAGATGGCAATGCTGTGAGAGAAGAACTCGTAAAAGAAAATGCCCGTTCTCCTGTAATGAAATGGTTAAATCCTCGCTGATCCTGGGGGGTGGATTTCTGAGAGAAGACTCTTATTTTAATGATCATTCAACACACAGCCAACATTTTAGGAATTGTCTAGATTATAGCATATGGACATGTGATATTGGAAGGCCAAGTGTGTGGGTCCAGGAAAAAAAAAGTAGGCTACTAACAATCCATAAAATGCATATGACTGAACACTTTTAGATACTTGTTAAATATTTGAATGCATATAGATTTGTTAAATATGTGTTTATAGTAATACTGAAGAACTGAAAATGCAATTTAGATCATCTTAACATGGATGCAGATCAACCAAAGAGAGAGCTAGCCAAAGCTGAAGACCAGAGTGGGTTCACGCGTCCGTGACTCAGATGTACATTGATGTTGGGATGCAGGATGGAGGGAGAGTGAGGAGTGAGAGAAGGTGGGGGCAGGGTGGGGGAGTATGATACTTAGGTCTTCCTTGTGGTAGCATCAATAGAATTTAGTTGTGCTTTTTATTTACTTTGGGAAAAGGCAAAACAAAACAACCCCTGAAGGAAGTGGGATGTTTGAAGCTTGTGGGAGGTTGAGTAGCAGCCTTGAACCGAGGCAGGTTTCAAAGAGCTGCTACCGGTCATGCCTAGGTTACCGTACCTGAAGGATGATTCTGGAGCAGAGGGCACGTACACGCCCATAAATGGTTTTAGAGAATGCCACTTCAGACTGAGAGAGCTAGGAATTATTTTGCCCCCTTGGAAGACTTGTGACGGTAAATATTTATATAATTTTGTAACAATTATGTTAGTACGAATCATCCTCCATACCCATACTTATTACTTTCTTGAGAAGATGAATGAAATACTGTTTGTTTAAAATAGGTAGAATAAAGGTGTAACTCTTCAAGGTTTCCAAACACCCAAGGTATGGTAAATTTGTTATTAATAATTATAGTAATATTACTAGTAACGAGCATAAGAAAAAAATCTAGAAAAAAATAGTCATTATGGATTTATAAAATGTCAGAAAATGAGCAACAGAAGGAATTTATTTAATAGTAAGTGCAGTGACTTAGATGAGTTTCAGATTTAAAGTAGAAAACACGTTTTTAGGAGGTTTGGAAGAGAGTCAATTTTCAGTAGGAAACATCAACTTTAAAATATTGTTCATTTTCTTATTTTTCTTTCCTTTAAGGTTGGTTGATAAGTGGAATTATGAGTACACTTGGGAGGATCTTAACACAAACAGGACTGTTGTATTAGATTTTGTTAGGAAATATTTGCAGAAGTATTTTATTTGGAGTGAAGATTATTTAAGAATTATTTCACTATTTACCTATATTTTATTCTCAAAGTTTGCCAACAGACTTATGAATGTGTGTGTGTGGGAGGGTCTTTGAATGTAAGCTGAATAAGCTGTTAGGATTTGTTTTAAAAGGCAAAGTTTATGATTGTTCAATAAAAAAATAAGACAGCTGTTTTGAGTCCATTCATGACTTTGTTAAATCATTGTTATTTAAAAGATTCATCCAATGAACAGGAATTCTCATATGCATATTGAAGTTAAGCTTCTCAATCGAATTTGCTGCCACAGATAAGCATTTTCTGTCAAAACATGAAGCTAGGATATTTATTTCTTTGCCCCACATTTTTGGTCTTCTCATGCCTTACAGCTTGCTGAAAAGTAGGTCCCTATATATCAAACCATTCTATAGAGGCAAAGACAAAAGAATCCTTCTGTCAGTATTTGAAGATGCTTACACCTTAGAGGAAATAGGCAAAGATAAAAGTTTCAGTGCCTATAAAAGAATAGAGTAGCATTCCGTTCAGCTTTGCAGTTTGGAGTGTTGTGTCCAAGGAGAGGGTAGGTTCACTCAGCCTTATGATGGGCAAGTTAGGAAAACATTTAAGTGATTTGACACATGCTAAAAAAAATGGTCTGCAAAAACATCAATTTGCCTGAGTTAATCTTTTTCGTTTTTTTAAAGTAGGAGAAACTGGATGTGAACGAGATAAAAAGTTATACTAATGTAAGATACTCATATTATTATTATTATTAAATAAAAACAATGCACTGAAAATCTTTACTTTCACCAGTGTGCAGTGAAGTTCAAGACATTCTGTCGGGGAGTGAGGTTACTTAAAGGTCCCCCTACTTGGCCTGAAGCCCAGATCACAGTCCAAATGTCCCTTTGGAGAAGGGTGTACAGTGGAATAAGAGCTAGGCCAGGGCAGGACTTGCCTCTGCTCTTGCTCTGCAGCATTGCAGACCACGGGCAATACAATCAAACCAAGGTGGGCTCATCTGTTCTTACACATGTTTTCTAGCTGACCAGTTTCCTGGTACTGGGACCTTTTTGTGCCTTTCACCTCAAATGCTAGTCCCTGTCCATCCCAAATTGCTCTGTAGCCTTCTGACTCTATTCTTCATAGCAGTAGAATCCAAAATCTTTGGACTTTGCACTTTTTGATTACAATATTTTTGAGCATGCAATTTTAAACTATATACATAACACATAAGCACTATGTTCATTATAAAACATACTCAAAGTAGAAATTTTTAGGGGTTAAAAATAAATGTAAATAGAAGTTCTGAGATTTTTTCCCCTGCATCCATATGGATTATCCTGGGAAACACTGAAGAAGTAAAAGGAAATGCCTTAGGTCAGTGGTCTCCAGTGAGGCTCAATTTCATTTGATATTGAAGAGAAACCAAGCTGGCACTATTCCACACAACAAATATTTCTAGAATCAATGGATTAATGAATGGGTGGATGGATGGGTGGATGAGTGGATGAGTGAAAAGAGTGAATGGGTAGATGAATGGATAAAAGGATCTTTGGGAAGAAAGATGGGTGAGTGGATGGGTAAGTGGATGTCTGGAGGAATGAAGGAAGGAAGGAAGAAATGAACAAAGGAAGCGGGTGACAGGCCTGTCTCCAGCAGAGCAGATGGAGCAGATGGCCTCCCATCCCTTTCACCTGCCAGCTCTCATCTCCCCGATGGCTACTTATCTTGCCTGTGGGGACTCAAGAAGATCAAAAAAACTGGAAGCATACGTGAGAGTCAGTGAATCTGAAAAATAGGGTTGTCCAGGGCAACAGAAACAGGGAGTGCTTCTCTATCAGGCAGTGGGGACATCCCCCGTGGTAACGAAAACTGTAAGGTATTATTAGCAGCAGCCAGACTGAGTTGTCATTTTCTGTGGAAGGCAACTGGGGAAGCCTGTTGTTTCCATCCTGTATTTCATTATTTTCCTTTACCCTGAGGTCCCTAGGAATAAAGGATCTATAGATATAATTCAATATCGCACAGATATTTGGAGGGAGAATTGATTACTTCTGATCACCCATAGTTAGCATTAATCATTGAATCAAGGCCTGGCTTTAAAAGGGTGCATGTTATAGACGAGTGATTCTCTAAATTTATTATGCATTAGAATTACCTGGAGGCCTTGTTAAAATACAAATTGCTGATTTAGTATGTCTGAGATGAGGCCCAAGGATTTTCCATTTTAACAAGTTCCCAGGCGATGTAGATGCTGCTGGTCCAGGGACCGCACTTGGAGAATCACTGGTATAGCAAGATCTAGACTTGCCTAGAAAGGAGATAAATTGAAGAGTGATCAAAACCAATCATTCCTGGCCTTACGAAAGCATGCACTGCAATAGTTCTTAACCAGTTGATTCATTCAACTTGCTTTTGTTGTTTAAAGATACTTAACTATTTAAGCAATTGAGAGACTTGAAAAAATATCAGAGAAACTTTAAATCATGGGGACTTATAAGGGACAAATAGAAAACCATCAAAGGGGAATGGAGGTGGAAGAACCAGAGAATTAGGAAATGGCCAAGGAGTCTGTGGTCTTGTAGGAAGAAAAGCATTCAAGAGGAGTAACTGGTGGTGCCATGTGTCATGAAGAGCTTAAGCAGGCCTAGAGTCCCCAGGAGTCCCCTGGGGACCACAGAAGAGCAGTGTCCCTGGAGAGGTCAGGGTGGAAGCCTGAATGAAGGGTGCTGATAACTACATGGCAGGTCTTCTGGGAAGGACAGAAGGGCAATTAGTCTGCAACTACAGAGGAGAACACCTGGATATGAGGGGACTATTTGTTTCTTCCTGTCCCCCCAAGATTAGGGAGAAATCATTCTGAATGATAGTGTCTGGTGTGTTTACATTAATCCAAATTATACACTTCCATTTATATAGATCCTTGTGACAGCATTCTTTCAAGTAGATGTGTTTGTACATTTTCCAGCTCTCTGGAAAATATTAGAGTACATAGAAATCTGAAATATTGGAGTTGAAAACGGGCCCAAAGAATTCTAGTCTAAACCTTTATTTTACAGATGAAAACACCTAGACCCAAATAAATTTGGCGATAAAACCTTGTGTAGTGTGGTGAAAACTACTTGTCCAATTTAGCCATTCAATTTTTTTTAATGAAGACATTCAAATCTGCAGTTTATCTACCACATAGTTAAAAAAAACATATATCTATATGAAGACTTAAAATACGTACATCTTTTCAAACAAAAATTCTATTATGAATTTATTCTAAGGAAATAATTTTTTGAGTGTACAAAAATATATACAAAAAACAGTGGCAATATTTTTACAGTATTAAAAAATTGTAAGTAACCTGAAAAGGCCATCGGTAGAGTATCCGTTAAGGGAATGACAGCGTAGCCAAGAACTGACTGTGCTTTAGCCATTGCAAGTGATGAAGCGTGCTTGAAGTGACTGACATAGTTGGCATTCACTCCAAAGTGGAAAGGGACAATGTAATCTGGCCAGGAGTCGGTCAGGGAGTGTGGCTGCCTAAAGGGTGCTGACTACTAGATTTTCATTAGTCCTTCTCCCCTGGCTTGAAAGCAGCTATTTTTTGATAACTTTATCAGGTTTCTCTGAAACATTTGCTTTAGTTTCCATAGTAACAATCTTCTTGTTGTGTTTGTTGCTAGCTTATTGATCTACATTGAGTATTTAATTCAGTGTTGTGACAGTGATAACTGGCACAAACAAGTTTTGGAAGAAATGCAACAGACTCTAGGTAAGCTTTAATTTCAGCTGGTAGAGAAATGAAAGTGTGCAAGTGCATCCCCAAGAGAGGCCTGTGGGCCTGCATCCTTTTTCATTGTACACCGTGGACCTCAACAGTTGCATGTCATCCAGAGAGAAGGGGGACACATGGTGATGGTAGTGAGATGAGTAAGTGGAGGTCGGTTGAGAGCACTTCTACCGTATGTTAGGTGAAAAAAAAAACATGCTACGATGCCATAAGAATAATCTCATTTTTCTGAAAAAATTTGTAAGTGGGTATAAATACAGACATTAACAGGGATGCTTACCTTATTCTTTATGTTTTAGCTCTATGCTGAAATCTTTTGCCATTAGTTTGATAATTGGGAAAAAGAATAACGCTCTTTCCATTTTTGGAGACGTAAATTGCAAATGCAAGCAAATGAAAATGAATTCGTGGTTTATTGCATAAATGGCTAAAAAACATAATCCTAAATTTCAGTAGTTTTGAGATGTACTTTTTCATTTTGGTACTTGGTTAGATATAGAAATGGGATTTCAAACCAAGTAAAGGTAGATAAAAAAAAAAAGCACATTAGCACAATATACTTCTCCTCTGGGAAAATAAAATCTCTGGTCCAACAGAAGCAAAGCCAGTGAATCCTTAGTAAGTATAGGTGAAGGTCTCTGGATCGTAAGTACACGTTTCAAATCACAATATACCTTCTGTACCTATACACAAGAATGCTATCTGCTTAAGCTGGTGGTTAGGCCACCAGGGTTTTTAAAGTATTTCCTGACACCTGTGAAGTTGGTAAATATTTCCTGTTTTTGTTGTGTCTAGAGAAAACAGGAATTTACAACTTGGAAGTGATTATAAAACAAACGTTGTAAACGACATCTACATAGGCACTTCCCTGGAATGAGGCTTCATTTTCTTCAAATCTATCATAACATATTTCTCTTAAGGGAAAAATGTAATTGTCTTACTAATCTGACAACCAATTGAATGGTGGAAGACAAACGTTATAACCAGGAGGAATGGCACCCATCTCAGTCATGGGGTGTGTACCAAGCATTTTCAGAATTTACATATAAATTCAAGTATAGGTCTTTAAAAGTAAGCAAAAATGAGAAAGTGAGCAATGAATTCCTGCTGATGGCTCTGTGCTAACTATGCATAGACTATTTGAAAAATATTTTTGATTATTTTAAGTATTGTGGAAGGACCCTAAGTCTTTGAATCAAAGGGAGCCAGGATTAACTCTTTGCAATATTCACTGATTATTGACTTGGGTTTGTTATCTACCCATGCTGCCCCTTAGTGTCCTCTGTGAAGAGCGTGGGTAATGGCTCATGGGCAAAGTTGTAAGGACCTTTGCACATGTTGGCACATGTATGCCATTTTCATCCTATCGTTGTGCCTGGCATGCACTAAGCTTTCCAATAAACAGCAGATATTTAAAGTATTGTCATATAAGCCAACTTTATTTTTTTTTCATTTCAAATGTCCATTAAGTGCAACAAGACTGAAATATCTCCAATATTTCAAATGCTCCATTAAAGATGGATAAAGAGGTCGAAGAAAATCGACAGTCTCTTTAACACCCTTGAAGATGTCCGTAAAAGGTAAATAACAAATGAGTGAAATTCAATTAATGTAATTTGAAACTCGCTCACAATTCTACAAAAGAAGTGACTATTTTTAAAGAACAAATAATAGCGTTCTATTTAAATCTCCAAACAATTATTAGCATGCTCCTGAAAAAAAAAAAAAAAGGTACAATGCTCCAGGAGAATGCAAGGGAGCCCCACAGATGTGGCACACATCCCTGTTGCTATTTTTAGTTTTCTATTCCTGCCTTTTATTTTGGGACTTGGCCCGCTTCCTTTGTAGTTTCCCCTTAACTTGTTCATACCTTTCTTTCTTATATAATGCATTTTAAGCTGCCTTTTTTTTTTTCACCTCTCAAAGGAAACTCAAGGAATGTTGGCTAGCTCTGAAACCCCTGCTAGTCTTGGCAGCAGCCGAGTTCTTGGTTTGAAAACAACCTTGGAAACCCAGGATCATGGTTGACTCTCTAGTTATTTAATGAATCAGAGCTATGGAGGCATCTGAGAGCAGAGATCAATGGATTTGAAATACTGTTTTCCTGAAATTGTTTCATGGCCTCTAGAAACCAGAAGAACTGGTAAATGGACCAATTTTTGTTAGATTTATACAAAAGCAAAATCCAGTTTCCAAGAGAATGAGGTCTAGTAAGTGTACTAGGTGTTTCACCCTTTACCTATGAGCAGTTAGGCAGTCTGCTTGGGGGAGCATTTGCTCTGCAGAGGGTTAACAGAAGCAGGGTGAGCAGCTGAGAAACTGTGATCCTGTCTTCAAAGAGCCTTCTGGAGATGGCACAGACAGAAGGGAAACACACAGGTGCCCCACTCAATCATTTGGGGTAGCTTGTGGCTGTTGGGTTGCAGGCGAAACAAAACCAAACAGTGGAAAAACTGACTTCAGCCAACTTCAGCATAAATGTAATGTATTTGTAGGATGGGGTATCTCACAATTTGGGACAATAACACACCTGCTGAATCCAGTGGTTTGGAGGATGCAGGGCAGCTGGGGAGGTGCAAGTGCCAGGAGCAAATAGACATTACACTGGGGTGCTGCTGGGACAAAGAGCCATAGTCATTTTATTCATATCCTAGTGTTTCTTGATGGTTCCAAAACTCTCTCAAACTCCTCTTTTTGGGATTTTATCCTCTGACCTTATGGCCCATTTTAATAAACAGCTAAGTCGTGACAAACATTCTTCCTTTGTAGTTGGATTTCAGTTTTGGATGTAGCCAAAATTCTTCAGAGACCAGTCTGGCCAATAAGATGTTGATCAATTTCGGCAGTACTGTTTTGGTGAAAAACAAGTTGCATAAGATAACAAGAAACAAGTAGAATTGTAAAATTTGGGTGGGAAGGAGTGCCTTAGAGAACCAAGAACCTCACTCCATGGTCTTGGAGATTTAGGAAGTGGAGGCCCACTGGAGGTCATTTGTGTTATTGGTGCTTTTGGGAAAAGGACTGAAAGTGTTAATCAAGTGTTTCTGCAGGTTTATTGAATCTTCTTGATGGATGGAGCAGAGGCATGACTAGGTTCAGATGAGTCCAGGATGGGGATTGTGGCTACAATGTCACTGGCAGGAAGCAGTTTGACTGCTCTCTTTATCTATGTCATAGTCTGGCCAATGATTTTTTTTTTCTTAAATGACTTTGTTTGATACCAAAGACAAAAATGTTACTATTGTCTTTAAGGCAAGATTGTCTTTTAAAAAATCTAATTATTTAACATCAATGATTTTTGTTCTTCATCTTGAAGTATAATTTTTGAAAACCTTCTTCCTTTCAATCCTGCCCAAATGGCTGCAATTTATGCTCAAAGAGGAAAAACATACATGTACATATATTAAGAGAAAGAATGTTAATATTTGGGGAATCTGGATGAAAGTTACATGGGAATTTTTTCTCTTCTCCAATTTTTCCATAAATCTGAAATTAAGACAAAGTGAACGTTAAAAACACAATCGCTGATAGTTTGATCAGCATTTTCATGCTGCTTCCTTGACTATCTTTTCTCAGTGTCTTTACAACAATTAGATCAACATAACACTATTTAAAACCTTGAAAAGCTCAGGGTGGTGACCATCCTCTTGCTTCTGAGGCCCTGGAAACCACTACCTCTCCATCTCTAAGTCTGCATGGGGGACTTACCCTGAAGTAACAGAAAACGGCAAGAGTGTATCATTGGGGATGATAGACTGGAACACCTACTTTTTGCAAGTAGAGAGCAGCCAGGCTGATGAGGGCCAAGTCAATACAGCTCTGACACCTGCAGCAAGGCAGTAATTGGAGGAGGTGTCCACACCCTAGTGAGATGATCATTGGAGACTAACAGCTGCAAGGCTCCTCTTGATCCTATGATCATTGTCACCCATTGTAAAATACCACTTCTGATCAACGTTGCCTTCTTTTATTTGTACAATTATTTGGCATGCAATAAAGGACATATGGATCCAGTAATTCCACTTCTGGGCATTTATCCAAAGAAAATGAAAGCACTAACTGAAAAAAATATATGGACTCCTATATACACTGCAGTATTATTTACAGTGGACAAGACATGGAAACAACCTAAGTGTTCCTGGATGAATAAATAGATAAAGAAATTATGATACACACACAATGGAATATTATTCAATCATTTAAAAAGAAGCTTTTACCATTTATAGCAACATGGATGGATCTTGAAGACATTTTACTAAGTGAAGTCAGAGAAAAACAAATACTAAATAATCTCACTGATATGTGGGATTTAAAAGAACAAAACAAAAAACTAAGCTCGTAGATACAGAGAACAGATGGGTGGTTGCCAGTGGTGTAAGTGGCAAAGGGGCAAAATGAGTCAAGGTGTCAAAAGATCCAAATTTCCAGTTATAAATAAATAAGTCATGAGGACAACCACAGCATGGCAACTTTAGTTGGTAACACTGTATTGCATCTTTGAAAATTGCTAAGAGTAGATTTTTAAAGTTCTCTTCACAAGAAAAATAAGCTTGTAACTAGGTATGGGGATGAATGTTAACTAGTTACTATGGTGATCATATCACCAATGTACGCAAATACTAAAGCATTAAGTTGTGCACCTGACACTAATAGAATACTATTTATATAGTCAATTATGCCTCAATAAAAAAAGAATTCATGAACTATGTTTATTTGTTCTTACTCAAACAAGATTAATACTCCATTTTCAGAGATGAAGAGGTTTTAATAGATGGGGAGATCATTACTATATTTATATACTTCCGTCTTTACAGGTGTGACTGTGCTGGAGCCTGCTCTGGCATGTCAGGTCTGTAAATCTGAAATTGTGAGATTTAAGATAAACATGAATTTTGACTGCTCAGTGGGTGAAAACTCAGATGGGAAAGCTGGATCAGATGTTTTCACCTGGGAAAAATTACTTGTGGAATTTTTTATATGTTCTGAAGTAAGGACAAAAGGGAGAAAGGGAGCCAGTGATCAGGGGAAGAGAGCATCCAAGCACAGTGGGGGATATCTCAGGCTCTTTATGACCAGCAAGGGGGCTGGAATGTGAATGGCTTTGGGATTTCTTCTTTGAGGACATTTCATACGTCTTTTGGAATGACACACCTTGGCTGTGATGAAGTGAACTGCATTCATCACACTGTGGGAAAAGTTTTTCCTGTAATGACTCAAAAACATGGGCTTGTTATTCTGAAAAAGCAGAGCACATCCTCATTCCACACAAACAATGTGACACAGACCTGGAGCCAGGCCAAGGTTTTCTATGAATAGAACTCAGCAAAGAGAGTGCTAGAAACACTTTGGATTCGCATGGCAATCCTGGCTGCTTGATCCCAGCAAAGGAAATGATATACCTGCTCTTCAAAGGTGGAAATAAGAGGATTCCCTCTTGAACTCCCACACATTCCTGGACCAGGGCTTCCTGGTTAGTTCCTGTAGTTGTCTATAGGACTGGGACAGTGCTGGTGCCTGCCATGAGAGGTATTTGCTTTTGAGTGGCATTTCAAGAAGTAAGATGGTTTTCAACAGAGCGAGTACACACAATTGAGATACCCCGGGGGCAGTTGATGGTGTTGAACAGGGAAATGCCATCTGGTCTGGCCTGCACTGCACTCTGCAAATTCTATGTTTTTGACTAGGCTTGTTTGATTACAAGAAATAGAAATCCAATTAAAAGGGCTCACATTAAGAAAAGGGGGGGAGCTTTATTTTAAGGATAGAGAAGTCTTATGAAGTAGACTGGCCCTATGGGATTTGAGAAGGCATCTGGAATAAAGACAACTCCTCTCTCTCCTTCTGTGGTCAGTATTCTCGTGACTTTGTCCCTAATCTTGTTTGACTCTCTGTCTCATTCATTCTCCTGTCAATTGGTTTCTTCTGGTTAACCATAATATTAATAATCGTAGCATAATACTAGTAGTGGCTAATACTTATTGTGTGTTTATTCTGCACAAGTCATGTTCTAAGAGTCTTTTATGTATTAATTTGTTTAATCTTCACAACAACCCATGAGGCAGATACTACCTTTATACTTGTTTTCCAGTTGAGTACAATGAGACATAGCAATCCAGATAGCTTGCCCAGGATTACACAGCTGGTATGGGCAGAGCTAGGTCTCAGATTGGGCAGTTTGGCTCTGTTTTGAGTCCTCCATTACTTTGGCTTGCGCAAGGAATTGCCATGTTTGGGCAGTAACTCCTACTCTAGCCCTACATATTTGTTTTTTTTTTTAATTTCTAGAGCTACTGCACACTGGCTGACTCCAGAACAATCTCTAAGCATATTATTACAAATTTGTGAGAGAAAAATTCAGTTTGGTCACAGGTCAACCAGTTCACCTTTAAAAAAAAAAAAGTATCTATCATAGCTCTTTCAACATGAATTCAGATCCTTTTTTGGTGGCAAGTGACAGAAACTCAGTATAAAATCATTTAAATAAAAAAGGTTAGGTATTGGCTCTTGTAACTGGGAGGCCCAGAAAGTGAGTTTTACTAGTTTCAGGCTTGGCTTAATCCAGAATCATCAGGATTCTGTCTCCAACTTCATCTTTTAGGAGCAGGGGATCTGGGATTACCCATTTAATGCAGTCCCAGAAATAACTCCCAGAAATTCCCCCAATTAACTACAGCAGAAAGTCCCAGGAGGTGCCTTGGTGTAATCTAAGTGACCGGACCAGGGCTTGGAGTGTCTATGGAAGAATCTTCTACATTCATAGTCAGTTATACCTGCAGGTGAGATGGAGCATATTTCACATGCTACCAAATGAATTTAGGACCTGAGGGCTGGAGCCAGGAGGAAGTCTCTAATAAGAGGGTATGGGCAGAGCAATGCAGTGATACATGCCTCACACAGTTGGCATTGAGACATCCAAATAGATAAGTTCTGGGAAGCATATCGAAGCACCTGGCCTTAAGAGAAAGAAACACTTAGGTGCCAAGGATGTGAACCTGGTCTGTGTTGCTCAACTAACTAGGGGTATGACATCCAGCAGATAACTCGATCACTCTGGATCACAGTCTCCTCATCTGGAAAATTAGGGGCTTCATTGATTGACCTCTGAGACCTCTTTTCTATTACCCTATCTTAAAAGTATTGAATTAGACTTTGATCCCTGAAGCTGTAGTGATTAAACTAATTGCTCACGATGATTGAGAATAAAAAGACTGGGTCAGGGGAGGATGTGGGTATGCAGGTAGATCCGTAAGCATATTGCATAGTTGGCTTCCCATATAACACAATATGAAGACAAGAGAATTGTTACCTGCCCTCAGATTTCTCCCAGTCTAGCAAAGCGCCTAAAACTCCAGTAATGAGGTGTTTTCAGGTTTGGGGTCAGAGACTCAAGTTATTTACCACTATGCTTGTCTAGCTGTCTCTAATCACACTGGCTTTAATGCATCTTATTCTCTTTCCTGTAAAGTCCCAAACTCCTATCCTCTGCTGAGCTAACTCTTAGTCACTCTTCAAGTTTCAGTGCAACCATCCACTTTTTAGGGAATCATTCCCTGGATTCCCAGACTTGGCTAAATTCCTGGCTGATATAAACCAGTGCCTCTGCAGGCATCTGTAGCAGCTGCAATTAGCTATCAATTAGGCACACATCAGGTCCTTTCATGAGACTCTAAGCTCCATGAAGATATGCATTGCATCTCACTGTTTTTGTTCACTACTTATCTCTAGGAAGTCCATAGTAGGGACTCAATAAGTGTTTGCTAAATGTTTAATTTCAAAGCGGCTCACTTCATCAGGGAAAATTGTATACAGCAAAGTTTCCCTTCTCGTGCATTTTTCTTCAACTTATGTTTTACAAATATGGTCTGTGATTGGTTAAGAACAGTGACAGGTGAAGAAAGTCCCAGAGCTCCCACTCTTTCATTTAGTCAGAAGATAGCACATGTGATCTTAACAAATCTTCAGAGATAGTCATAGCTCTGGGAAGCAACAAGAGTGACAAAGTGGAAAGCATTGAGAGGCAGCATAGAGGGCCATCTACAGCTAGAAAGGATGTTGTGCACATCTGCGGTGGGAATATTAGCACTGTCTAATGCTGAAGGATTAGAAACTCCTTCAGGAATGGAGGACCTACTGGTCATTTGCTGGGAGTGCTGCCAGTAGGCAGGTGCCCTCAGCTGTCAGTTTCCAACATTGCCCCTGCTGAAGAGAGTCTTTCTGAGGGGCTGTCTGTATCCACAGACTAACTAAAATGGGGATCTAAAGGCCCTGTCCCCTTGCCCCACTTGTTATAGCTCTTAGGGCATACCAGCTTCAAAACTTTTAGCAGGCTTCCCTAAAGTTTCCATGGAGACTCCATGACAGCTCAGCTTTCCATTTATCCATCTGTCCAATCCTGTTCCTTTCCTTCCCCTCCCCCCTCCCCTCCCCTCCTTTTCCCTTCCCTTCCACTGGTGTTGCTTCAAGAGTACTCCCACCTGCACATTTATCTCCATCTCAGAGTTGGCTTTACAGGGACTTCAACCTGGGACAAGGACCCAACCTAGAGGGGTAGTGGGGGTTACTACACTCACCAAGGGGCATCTGCCTTTTTGTGAATCATTTGCCCCTTGGAACCTTCTTTGAAACTCTTCTGTCTAGAGGGAGCACCTTTGTGTAATTCATCAAATGGGAGGAGCCACATTTAAAACTCATCTACCTAGCTGGTGTTCTTTTGCAATTTTCATTAAACCACCAGAAAAATGTCTTTTGCCAACCCAAGCTCTATATCACCAGGGTGCAGGCCTATCACTTAAGTTTGGATAAACTATAAAAAACATAAAAATATTTCTGGGAAAAAAATCAAGGAGGAAGTGAAATATAGTGTCTTGAATTTGAGGAAAAAAACTAAAAGGAAATTCCATAGGTAGTTCTTCAGGGTTCAGGTCCTTGGGATTTTATGAATCTGAAGGAGAAAAATGCAAAACGGAAATCACCCTTCAGATTTAAAGGCAACTCCTCAGGTGGCAGGAAAATGGCTAAGGAATCATTACTGCTTGCTATTTAGGCACAATCAAAAAATATATTTTTGTGTTTTGTGGTATCTCCTGGGTATTGCGATAGCTCACCACTATACTCAGGGGCTCTTGGCAAACAATAGACAGGAACCAGAGAGAAGGCACAATTCCATCAGGACTACTTAAATTTAATTTTAGGCCAAGTAAAAGAAACTCTAGATGGAACATCCAAAGTGACCACAGAGTAAAAATAGAAAAAATTCCTTTGTAAATAGGACTTAGGACAATGAGTTAGGTTTGAAGATTTGCCTTGAATTGTTTTTTGTACGTATTACTATGCTGAACAGAATGTAAGCTCCTTAAAGACAGGGAAGGTCATTTTGTAGCCTTGATAAGCCTGGTCCAACATTTCACATATATTAGGGGAAAATAAGTGCTTAGTTATGAATGAAGAGTGAATGAATGAATGAATCAGCCCCTACTTATCAAACTTAGTCTTCCACAAGAAGTGTTTTCATTAATTTATTCATTCAATAAATTTACTAGCTGCTTTCTATAAATCGGGTCCTGGATCTACAAAAGGAGCTCACAGTTCAGAAGAAGGACAGACTATTCTACAGAGGATAATACACTGAGCTAAGCTCTGAAGTAAGGTATGTCCTGGTCTACCAGGACCTCAGAGAAACATCTCAGGAAAGAGAAACAGATTTGTAGGGATCTGATCAAGAACAATGTAGGTAAAGGAAGTTTGAGGCAGAGGGAACAGGATATGCAAAGGCCTGGAGATTTTGTGAGATTATGGCACTTATGAGGATTTTAAGTAATTCTATGTGAATAACATATATCTAGGGGATGGTGAAATTTAAAATGAAGCTGTCAAGGTAGGCTCAAGACAGATAGTGCCAGGTCGTTAGTGCTATATATAGGGAGTTGATTTTCTCCTGCAAAGAAACAAGTAGAAGCAGTGCACAATTCTGTGCACCATCATATATAATGATGGGTTCAATTCTATATGTATAGACCGATGTAACAGACATAGAATGGCAGGTGGGAAAGTGTTCTCTTAGCTTTTTAAAGGTAGCTGTAGTCCAGTAATGAAACGATGAGGATGGTAAGTATCACGAGCAGGAAATTTGACCTGTCGGGCTGTTTATTTTGTTGTGGGATGACCTCACATCCAGACTTGGATAAACACAAATAATATCCTTAATGGGTAGAGAATTTCCAGTCCTCCAAGCCCTTCTATATGTAATACCATTTGGATCCCTATGCTAGACTAGCAGATGGGCAGAGATAGCGGTATTTCAGACTCCCCAGTGGGGAGTAAAATGGAAAATCATGCAGTGATTCATGGAAGATACCTTCTCTCTGTAGAAGTTTATGGTTGCCAGAAGTCATCCTTTTACTGGAAAGGCCTTTCCACACCATTAGTTAATCATCTCTGGGGAAATGTGGCCCTGGGACAGTGGGCCCACTGAGGAACAAACCTAAATAGGAGGCATAGCAGAGTAAGGTTACCTGACATTCAGAGTATTGAAGAGGTATGGTTGGGGGTGTTTTGTGATCACAGATTTACCTGTTACTGATACTCTAGTTAACCATCTGCAGCCTGTGTTAAATTTTACTGGATCTGAGCAAACTAGTACAGTCTTCCTCAGCAAGATTCCAAAATGGAGATGAAGACCCAACAATAGTGAAGAAAGCAATAATCCAGGGGAAGAATAGAATTCATAAAAAAGGAAACAAGTGCTATTGGCTCCAAATTCTGCTGTTAGAGTTAGAGTTTGTTTGTTTTAACATTTTGTACAAATGTGAAGGTTAGCAAACAAAAACAAAATAAAATAAAAGTAAATATTTTAAATATGTTTGGGATCAAATATTAGGATAAAGACTCACACTGCTTCTGAGTATTTTTTATTTTTATTTTTCAAATGGAATGATTGCCAAAGGAACGATTGCATTTTTAAAAGTTTGGCCAAAATATCCATAGATAGATGTATTTTGAATTTCTTATCCTACTGTTTAAATGGAAAATCTTGCCATATATTTTTGTGGCTCTCCAAAGCAATCATTAGCTTTATACTTACTATGATCAGCCTGGAATTTAGTTCATACAGAGTGTGTTGGCAGGACAGTCTTTTATTTTATGTTGGATGTTTGTTTTTTTTGAAAATGGAATATATTTATGACTTAATAGTCAAGAACCAAAATTACTGTAAAACCACATTGCCACCAACATTTTAAAAATGTCTCCAGAAATAACAAATACTTAACTTCTCTTCTTAACAGAAGAAAAAAAAACATATTGAAATTTTTAAATTACGAAGTTATCTTTTACAATTTAAAATGAGTTTCCATTTCATATTTTTTACCAGTAGAGCTAACATTTAAAAGGAATGTGTTACTTTAAAAAAAAAAAAGTAAATTCATTTTTCTTTTTGTCTTTGAACGTAAAAATATTGAACGATTTCTCTCAAAAAGTCTCAATAGGTTCCTGTTTGAGTAATGAAACACAGATACTGAGAAAATAAAAAAAGACTTAGTGAGATTAAAAGCAAGATAAATACCCTCATGAAAAATCCTCACAAAACGGAAAATGCTTGAGTGTGGTGAGCATGGCTAAAGCCATGAGCCTGCTGAGCCATATCTTGGTTGGAACTGAAGGTTTCCTTTTTGCAAGGATAGTGGGGACAAAGAAGCATTTTAAAAGGCAAGTGAGGAGGACTCAGATTCACTTGAAATGATGGGACCAGGTGGGCTTTCGCAGATGTTGAGGGAGGTTGAAACCTCTGCCGGAAGCTAAGATTTAAGGAAGCTTCTGAACTGGGGAAAACCCGCCAATATAGTTCTATGAACCAAGATGTCCTTTGACTGGGTGGATGAATCTGTAGTCTCTCCAAAAACAGTCACTTCAGAAACTCCCCAGACCCTTAGGTTATACGCAGGGCCAGTGGCATTTGATGGAGCCAACTATGAAGCTACTAAATTGGGATGGGAGCATGGAGGAGGAAGAGAGAGAGAGAAAAAAAAATTCCACAAAGACAAAATCCTAAAACTTTCCACTCAAAAATATGCCTCCACACTAGAATTCCAAAATACATGCTAAGAAAGACATCCAATAAAATCAACAATTGGAGCATGAGTTCTCTAAAAAGGAAATTAATTCTATAAGCCCTAAGTATACATTTAAGTTTTTACATAGAAATATATACAGACATGCAAATAGAACAGAAGGAAATGTGTTAAGAATAGATGGTTTTAAAAAATCAGTTAGAAATCTCAAAAATATAAAATACATTTTATATCCCTGAACTACATCTTAGGAAAACTGCAGAATATTAGGAATAAAGACCAAAAAAATCTGAAGTTTCTAGAGTGAAAAGAGATTACTTTGAAAAGAATAGCAATTGATCTGGAACAGTTGTTGGTCTGGCAACAACTGGGATTTCCTACTGGCAACAATAGATGCCACTAGAAACTGGAATAATATGTTCAGTGTTTTATGGAAAATGGGTATTAACAAGACTTTTTATATCCAGATAAATTGTCACTCAAGGCTAACAGCAAAGTAATGGCATTTTCTGACGTACAAGACAAAAGGACTTTACCATCCATAGGTCTTTAGTGAAAGAATTGCTCCTGTATCTACTTCAACAAAAGGAAAATTGCCAAAGAATATGCATGGAATCAAAGACATAACCATTAACACAGAAATAAATTTTTTGAGTTGGCAAATTGAATTTAAAACTGACAGGAAAATAATCATTATGTGTATGTACATGTGTAGTTCATAGAACTGCATTGGCGGGTTTTCCCCAGTTCAGAAGCTTCCTTAAATCTTAGCTTCTGGCAGAGGTTTCAACCTCCCTCAACATCTGCCTCTCTCTGTGTGTCTCTCATGAATAAATAAAATCTTTAAAAATATATATATATATGTACATACATATACATATATATAAATATCCTCAAACTGTCTATGCAGGAGATGCAGATTATTAGAGTAAAAAAAATAGAGGATCACTTTGATGGATTAGATCATTAGATTATCTACCCAATTTATTTTTTTTAAGATTTTATTTATTTATTCCTGAGAGACAGAGAGAGAGAGAGAGAGAGAGAGAGAGAGATTGGCAGAGACACAGGCAGAGGGAGAAGCAGGCTCCATGCAGGGAGCCTGACGTGGGACTCTATCCTGGGTTTACAGGATCAGGCCCTGGGATCAAGGCAGCACTAAACCGCTGAGCCACCCGGGCTGCCCTTATCTACTCAATTTATATACCTAGACTTGGTCACACTCCATTTGAATAATGAGAGCCCCCAGTGGTTCACACCCTTTCAGTAAACAGAAAAATACAATTTAGGAGGTGGAGGGGAAAGATTCAGGTCAGCCGTAGAAAAGGAAAGCAGTCAGTATGGATAGATTTTGCCAAAATTAGATTTAAACCATTTCAGAACATTCACTTTCCCATAGTTGATTCTAGCATTTGACTGTCCCCAAAAAAGACTTAATGGGGATAATGTGCCACCATTCAACATGGAAGGTCCTCATTATGCAGAATTAGTGCCCATCATCCCTAGGAGACTGGCTTTCCTGGGATGGCCCCATTCATCCTTGCCCTTCATTTAACTCAGGCACTGAGTTCTGTTCAAATCATCTGTGGCAACATTACATTAGATGGCTTGGTTTCACTCAGGGGCAGTGGTAAAAATTAAAGATACTTGGGCAGAAACGTGCTGTTTAGAGCCTTTTCCCTAAAAGAGATGAGGTAAGTGATAGGCATGCAAAGACTTTGGTGACCCGTCCAGTATACTTTGGCTTCTCTCTCTGGTTCCTGACTTGGCCAGAGCACACGGATTGCCTGCCCTGGCAGACTGCCCCCCGCCAACCCTGAAGGAAGCCTGGCTAGGATAAAGGTGTGGATAAGTAGTAAATAGGACTGATGATGGAGAAAATACTACTATTATAACATCTGACACCATAATTTCCCTTAGGGAAGAATCAGTCGGTGAGAAAAAGCAGGATCCCCATAGCCTAGAAGTGCTGTGAGGGCTTTAGGCAAGTGCAAATTTCTCCCCACGGTGCTATCTGGGTCTTACAGATTCAGTAAGCGCTTGTTAGGTGGAATTGACTATGAAAATTCAAGAGGGAAGAGGAGATCAGCTTATATTGGCACACACCTTCTGTGTGCCAAGATCTGGGCTGGCATGTTAAGTGGGATAATGTGTCTTCACAACATCCCTTGGAAGGCAGGCAATTTGCGGATGAAGAAACAGGGGAACAGCAAGGCTAATTGCCTGTGAATGACAAATTTTACACCAGGAAAGAGAAATAATTGAAACTGCAGGGCAATACCCTGTGTTGTCCAACAGAGAATTTGGCTCTGTAATGACATTTAACATCACCTTGTCTGTGTATATCCCCAGGCAGTGGGGAGGACCAGCAGGATTGTGCTGGAAGCCTGGTCAGAGATTTGTTGCATGAACTCCCTTGAATGGTATCGTCCTGGCAAGAATTCCATTTCATGAACTTAAATATCAATCATTCTTTCATCAACAAGGAAATCATTCTCCTTAGGATCAAATCTGAGATGACTAGGTACAAAAGGGATAGAACAAAAGTAATTTTTCTCTTTGCTTTGAAAAGAATCTTCTAGTGAAGGTTAAGTGGAAAAATAGAACCAACTGTGTATAAATTATAAGTACTCTATTTGGATAGATGTTTCCCCTCCATTCTTTCTCATTACACTATGATTTTGTTTACTCTGTGATGCTTATGATTATGTTTCTTCTTATTGAATAGTTTTGGAAACAATACCCAGATTAAGCGAGCTAAATAAGGTCGTATAAATTAGATTGCATTGGTGTCTAATAAGGAACTTCAGTGTACAATGTTGGCAGCCCTGAGTGCCCAAGAACTGTAGGGTCTTGGATAAGCATTTTAATGCTGAGCATTGATTTTACTCATCTCTAAAGCAAGGTGAAAAATATTGAGATAGCATTTTAGAGTTGTCAATGAGTTGACAGGTCTAGGTTATCTGGAGTTTTCTATACATTGAGAAATTCAATGGTTCCATTTTCTTTGCATGTGACTCCCAGGTACTGTGGTCTTCAGAACCTCACTGCGGGCCCATAATGCAAAATAACTAGTAACTACAGCCCTAGCCTAAGGGGTGTGCTCTACTACTCACATGCTGTCATCACATCTGTCATCTCTTGCAGCCTTCACAACAAGCTGGTGGAGCAGTCCTCATTTTGTAGGAGTGGGAAGTTACCTCTCTGAAAGGAGAAATCGCCTGCCCAAGGTCACAAAGCTCAAGGCCAGTGATAGATCCAGGACTCAAAATCTGAACTAGAGGCTTTTCCAAGTACTCCTCTTTACCATATTTAAGGGATCCACAGGCTGGAGGTGAGTCTGGGGTTGGGGAGATGGGCAAAAAAATTTGAGAGACCCTGGAAGGAAAGGGCTCTATGCAAAGGGCAAACAGATCATAAAGGTGATTTTCAAACAACTGACTTCTATATTTACAGGCTTTGCTGTTCACCTAAGTATTGCACTTAAGTTTGATGCTCAAGAGGAGGGGGAAAGAAAAATGTATAAGTGTCAGGCAGATTGTCAGTTGGCCATGGTAGGCGCTCTTGCCCCAGGATGCAATATTGCTTCGCAATCCTTTTTTTATGTTCCTGATTCATTTTTCAGGTTTACCAGATCTACAGAGTTTATTAACTTGCTTCCAAGATGGAGGAAAACT